>NC_141038.1:32152500-32300000 GCF_052040795.2 Danio rerio
TGTGTGCGTGTGTGTGTGTAGTCAGCGTGTGTTAATTGACTGAACGAGACAGGAGGAGAATCTTGGGTCTTTACTGGGACTCAGCTGCTAATTGCTGTTGTGGAACTCTCTTTTTTTTCCTCTCTTCTCACTCTCTCTCTCTCTCTCTCTCTCTCTCTCTCTCTCTCTCACTCTCTCTCTCTCTCTCTCTCTCTCTCTCTGCATGCATGTTTAATGGTGTGCAGTCGTAATTACTGCAGCAAGCGCCAACTCACCTTTGCTCACCTTTGCCCCTCCTTTGCCGTTGACAGAAATCTTTGTGGCATCTCTCTTAAAAGCTTTATCCAGAGAACAGCAGCTTCTAATGGCTTTTCTCAAGAGGTGCGTGTTTTACAGACATCATCTGAGCATCGATGTCTTAACACTTGAGCAAAAAGCCTAAGACGACTAAGGTCTTCTAATAGAATTTGCTTCCCTTTTTACAAAATATCAGAACCAAACCGTTGAATGTGCATTTTTCTGACAGTACAAAGAAGAATTATGTGTGTGTAATGTTTAATAACAAGTGTTTTATTTTTCAGTCACACAAAAGAACAAGAAAAATATATATAATATACAATAACACTTTACAATAAGGTTGTATTAGTTAAGGTTAATGTGTTTACCAGCATGAACAAACAATGATCTATAAATTTATTCCTGTATTTATTAATCTGGTTAATGTTAGCTAATGGAAGTGTGTTAGTTCATGTTAACTTGCAGTGCATTACCTAATGTTATCAAGCATACATTTAGATTTTAATAATGGATTAGTTAGGGTTGAACTATCACTAATCAATGCTGTACAGTGTTGTTCATTCTTAGTTCATGTTAGTAAATGCATTAACTAACATGAACTAATGCTACTTTATTGTAAAGTGTGATTAAATATATAATATAAATAGTGTTTTATTTATTATACTATGCATTAAAAGATAAGATGGCAGATAAGAGACCTACTAATATAGTAGAAGTACATTCTTTTATGGGATACAGAGACATGTTTTGCCAAATGAAACATTCAATTTGTTACTTTTCACAATGATTTATTGGTTGGTTGGTTGATGAAAAAAATGTGCTGGCAAAATGCATGATGATTGAGAGTAAATGCTGACTTTTAAAGCTGTTTTTTCCATTTAATCTATGGAATAATATATCACCTGGAGTTGTTTTGCGCATTGGCGAGTGTTTGGTTGGTTTTAGACCCTGTTCACATCTCACTGACCAGACTGAGAGACAGATGGAGTGAAAGGTGAGGTGTGCTAATGATGACAGCTTTAGGGAGTTATGATCAAGCACTGGCCTGTGATTGGCTGAATGTCAATTCAGATAAAGACTTCAAGACCAACCATACTGTTTTTCCCTCCCCTCTTTATCGTTCTCTTTGTTGTAGTTTTTTTCTTCTTCTCTCATATAGCTTATCATTTCTTCATGAATGCTCCTCCCAATTTAACTGTCTCCGTCTAATGTTTGCCGTAGGCTGTGTCTGTCTCTGCACTCCTCCTCGAGACATTTATAGATCTTTTGTATTTTCCACTTCAAGCTGGACAAGTAATTACAGAATGGAGAGCAGAAGTGTGCTTGTAAAAGAGTAGGTGCAATGTAGGTGCTGTTTTTATTTCTAGGCTGGGAGCTTGCATCAGGACAGCATGGTTGTCATTTATTTCTATATAAGGGGTGTCAAACTCAGTTCCTGGAGGGCCACAGCCCTGCACAATTTAGTTCCAATTCTGCCTCAACGCACTCGGCCATGTTCACACTGGACTCTTCGCCGCATCAACTTCCGTTCATATGCATTCGAATGTGACTAAAGCTTGTGCAACAAGTTTTTTGGTGACAAGCTTGATGACTTGCGAAATTGCATCATGTGGCTGTGTGAGGCCAATTGAAGATCAAAACATGACCTCTCTGGACAGTAATTTAAAATATGGATTATTCGCTTTTTTAATATCTAATCATCTTGTTTAATCCCACCTCTAAGACAGAATTTCGCAAACTCAAACTCTAGTGTGTCTGAGGCTTTACCTGTTGGTTTCAAGCCTAAATGGCTCAATTAGTTTGATCAGGTTTGTTTAATTAGGGTTGGAACTAAACTGTGCAGAACTGCGGCCCTTTAGGAACTGAGTTTGACACCTGCGATCTTTGTTTAAAGTAGGGTTGAACAGTTCATCGTTTTAGCATCCATATCGCAATGTGCGCATTGGCAATAGTCACTTCACAAGATATGCAGTGTTGAGTCTAATTTATAGTTGACCAGGAGCCACAGAACACATCTAATTTGTTGAGCCACTGCTAAGTTTAATCATAATAGAGTGAAAGCTCATCATATGCATGTGTTTTAAGGCCATTGACTGAGCATTTTGAGAGAGTTTGGGCATAAAGTATAATGTTTGGAGGCGTAACAAAGATTTTATTGAAATGTAATTATTTATATGATTTATGCAAAAATAAAAATAAATAAATAACATTTTTCTTACTTAATTTTTGTCTAGTTCCTAGTCAACTTTCAAAGCACAAATAAAGTTATGTGAATTTCCTCATTGACTGAAAATTTAGCTTTTTAAAGGAAAAACTTCACATTTTGACTTGAAGTTTTTTTGAAGGTGAAAACAAAACAATATTTTTTACTTGAACTACAAAAAACGTTTAGATATTTGGATAAGAAACAAGACAAGCATGAAATGGACAAGTAAGAAAAGCATTTTTTGCATTGTGATTATTTCATTTCTGTACAGGAATAATGTTAGACTCGCCAGAAAACCATTACCATATTCAAACTATCTTCTTGTGAAAAAACTGTATACATCTTGTGATATTTAATTTTTCTGTAATAAATATGGCAATATCAGATTTTTCCAATATCGTGCAGCTCTAGTTTAAAGAGATAATGATTATATGAATGACAAGAAGTTGATCACTAAATGTCTGTTTCTCTCCTCTTTTTGTTGTTTAGCAGGATCTTCCATCAGCAGCGAGTCGTCTCCTGTCTCATCACCGGCCACCAACCACAGCTCTCCAGTCAGTACGCCCAAACGAGGGCCCATGGGTCCAGTTATAGTGCCTCCTGGGGGTCACAGTGTACCCAGTACACCACCTGTGGTCACCATAGCCCCCACCAAAACCGTCAACGGCCTGTGGAGGAGTGAAAGCCGGTCTGTACGAGAGGTAAAGTTAAAAACACACACACAAATATAAACGCCCTTTTTCGAAACCTTGTGAGGCTGCTTCCTAACTTGACCATTGAGATTCCATTTACTCACAAGTACACCACAGAGTTCTCATGATGCTAGATTAACTCCCACAGTTTATTTCAGTGGAACATGACATTATTATGCTGCAAAGAGGACAAAACAAGGTAATATGCAATGAAAACAAATGCTGGACAAACAAAGCTAATTTTGAAGAATGTGAAAATTTTTTATTTTGATGTAAATGTAGTCGTCATCAACATTTCTCTCAATTCAGTTCTCATGAAGCACATAAGCCACGTTGCTAAAGGTAATATCCTAAATGTAGCATAGTTTTACTGTCTACCTTTCAGACAGCAGGCAGAAAGTTGTTAATCTCCAGGGTCATCATCATTCTCTTGCATAGAATATAGCTAATCAAAGTATATAGCTAGAGCCAGACAAAATTTCTTGCATTTTATTTTTTGCTATTTCTGCAGAGAATTTTGTAAAAAAAAATAAATAAATAAAAATCTGTAGATTTATGCTGAATCATTTTAGGAGAATCATAACAAATATATATATATATGAAATTAAAAAAATACATTTTTAACTTTTATTTCATGTTCGCAATGCAAATTCAATTAGATCAACTTATTTGGTCAACAAAGCAAGTTTCTCATGCTATGTCTACTAAAAGGCAGAAAATATCAATTTACAAACTGTATTGTAAATAAATCAATTGAACATTTTAATATTACTATTATTATATCACGATAATAGTAGTGAAACTATTTAAAAACTGAATAAATATAAATTTGCACACATTTATACAAGTAAATACATAGACTCAATGATCGGCTAAAAATCTGCAGAAATCTGCACATTTCTGCGCAGTCAGATTCCATGTGGGCCTGTATATCATATTTATATAGATAGATTTTAAGAAGGGCAGCATGGTGGTGCAGTAAGTAGCATGTTCACCTCACAAAAGAAAGCCGCTGGTTCGAGCCTCGGCTGGGTAATTTGGCTTTTCTGTGCGGGGTTTGCATGTTTAAATACATTTAAATACTATTAGACAAAGTTTTCATAAGGAGAATACATTGATGGACATTTTTACAAAGGTATCACCCAGAACAATCTTAAATTATTTCTCAAAAATTGAACTGAAAAATCATATTTAACTTTGAATATATTTTTGTGTGATTTTATTTATTTCTATTTTATGTATTTGTTATATAACTTTTTATTGTAATACAAATTTATTTTTAATGTGTAATATTTTATGTATATCCATTTTGCTATGAAATAGCTGTAAGTTGCTGATGTGGCAATAAATAAATAAATTAAGATTTCAAGGAGCAAAGTATATATTGGATATTTCTACATGGACACTATTAGTTGCGAAGTTAAATGATTTAAATATAGAGTTTAAATGAATGCTCAATTAAGTGATCAAGCTGATGTGCTAATTTGAACATGACATGGTTACAGGCGTTTTTTTTTTTGTTGTTTTTTTTTTTTCACTTTGGGCTTTTACACCATTTACAAACATTATTTGGGCCCATGTAAATGCTGCATCAATTTTGGCCACTAGGATGTGTTGGTTTGATTTTAAACCTTAAAACTTGCTTGTATATCACGTACATTTTCCACTCACACTCAGTGATGGAGTTTCATTTGGCTTGTGAATCACAGTGTGTCAGAATGTGTGTGCCATATGTTCATGTGACATAAAGCCGACAACAGGACCTGCCCCCCCCCCCCATCACACACACAAACACCCTCTGCCCCCAAGTCCTAAACAATGCCCTGTAACAGCACTAAACATCTGTGTCCTCACCCCCTTTAGACGCCTGCAGTCAAGTACAGATCTTTCCTGTAAGTGTGTGTGCGCACTCGCTTTGATTATGGATTACCAGTCTTCCTCTAATCCTGCTTATCTGCTACCTCTGTCCACTGTTTTGCTCACCCTGAAAAACCTGGCTCTCTTTTCCATTGAAACGGAGCTAGCGATTAGCTGGGAGATTTGTGATCGCGAGCGAGAGACAAAAGAGGGATTCTGCTCTAGCTCTGGACTCCGATCAGACCCGTTTGTGTATTGTTTCAGCTGAGGTCGTGGTAGAACACCTCTGACATCACTATTTATGACAGGAGGGCTTTGACGGCACATACTCAATGATTCTAGGTCAGTATAGTTCACTGTGAAGGGCAGGGGTGACCAGGCCATCGCTCATACACAAACACACACACACATTAAACAAAGAGCACTCTGTCTGCTGCTCAGCTCATATTATTGCTAAGTGAGTGTGTGGGGGGGGGGAGAGGCTTGGGGGATTAATCCCATAAACTGAGGCTCTATAGATTTCCCCCACTGCCCTGACCCCTGACCCTCTGCTTACATGAGGATCCAAAGAAGCAATACTGACACACAAACCCACTCTTCGTTCAGTCACTTTAATATGATTTTTCTCAATACATGTCATGCATAGGATGAGTTTTAGGGTGATGTGTCGCATCGGGTCCTCACCCGGCTGAGGTGGCGTCTCTTGCTGCCTGACTGCTTGCAAGACAAAAGCTACAGAGACAGAGAGACAGAGGGGCCAGACATCAGGCGGCCCCAGGCTCCATCACAACACACTCCTCTTTCATTTTTAATGTGCATAAGCCCCACCGCACACCTGTCGGCTTGTACACATACACACACACACACACACACACACGCGCAAACAGAGACATTTATGTAGCTCTAGAAAACAAGACAGGCTTTAGACTTGTGTTGCTTTACAAAGAAATGATCGAATTACAATGACTGCAAATTAACTTGAATCATACTTCTCAAAGAAAACAGTACAATATGTGAAGAATGTATTTATTGGAATTTTTGTTTTCACCTGCTAGTCAGATATTTTGCCACAGCTGTGTGGCTTGTAAAACTAAACACACAGAACGTGTGTGTAATTTGGTCAGTGACCAAAAGAGGGCGTGATAGTTACCATTTACTATATATTATTATAGATGCTTTGTTTTTGTTTTGTTTTGTTTTGTTTTGTTTTTACCTATCTAGAACCGTCATTTGATACTTTAGTCAATTAAAATATCAGATTTCATAATCTTAAAATGTATTCTTTTAGCATTAATTAATTTAGATATCTAATCTTGTGATTTCTAAATTTATTTAGAAATCACCTATAGGTTGTTTTTATTGAATCGCTATCAGAACATCAAAATGTTTGTTTTCTGTTGTTTATAAATTAAATCTGCCATAATAAGAAATGCAGAACAGCTTTTATAGACTTCCAAAAGATTTTGGGAACATGGGAGGAAAGCCTCGATAGAGTTTGATTCTATTAATTCCAGGCATCATTTAATTCAATTTAAAGTAATGTGTAGACTGCACTACACAAAATCTAAGTTACACCAAATTTTTCCTACCATTTCCCCTACATGTGTAAGTCTGCTGAAGTCTCCCTGACCCACCTCTTTTGGACATGTCTAAAACTTTATGATTTCTGGTGTGACATATTTAAATAGTTTTCTGATATGAATGGTTTTACCGTTACACCTCACCCAGACATTTCTATATTTTGGTTTTCTCGTTTTCTGCTGGATTATAATGTGTCCATACAAAACACCATCATTTATGGAATGATTATTGCCAAGAAGTGGGTGGCGCAGTAGGTAGCAAGTTCACCTCGCAGCAAGAAGGTTGTTGATTTGAGCCTCAGCTGGGTCAGTTGGCGTTTCTGTGTGGAGTTTGCATGTTCTCCCCGTGCTGGCTGGGTTTTCTCTGGGTGCTCTGGTTTTCCCCCACAAGTCCAAAGACATGCGCTGTAGATAAATTGGGTAGGCTAAATTGTCCGCAGAGTAGAGTGTGAACGAGTGTGTATGGATGTTTCCCAGTGATGGGTTGCAGATGAAGGACATCCACTGCGTAGAACATGTGCTGGATAAGTTGGTGGTTCATTGCTTAGAGTGTCATTCTAAAACTGTGGAAATCAGAAAACTAGACTTATTATTATTAGAAAACTAGACTTATTATTATTATTAATTATTGTGGAGCTCTTTTTTTTCTCCCCCTTACAAAAATAAATAATAATGTAGACTATGTGTCCACACTTTTGTATGCTTTCATCTGTTATTTCTTGATGTCTGGAAGATATCCACATGTTGTAAAAACTATGGTAATGTATTATAAACCACGTAGTAAATTGTATAATGTGTACAGTTCTTTGTTAATAAATGCTGCAGAATACTGTAGCATAGTAAACTGATCAACTTTAATAAATACTGTAATGTTAGAGTGAACTGGTGCATTGTGATATATAGTTATAGCGAAGAAAACCTAAAAGTATTAAAGCCTATTAAATAATTTGTTTATTACTTCAGTTATGTCGTACCACAGCAACAATGTATTTACTACCATAGTTTATTTCCAGTAATTACCTATAGTATGCTTCCAAATGCTATAGTATTTACTATAATATTTTTTTTATGTAACGTAGCTTATACAGTATCTACCGTCTCGATGATGATGGCAAATATATTTTAGTTCAGTTGAAAACTCGGCCCTTTTCATTATGTAGGGATAATGCCCAACATATGTGATTATTTCTATTTCTATTGTATATTTTATCATATCAATTATTATATAATTTGTTAATAAAAGCAATATGCCACTGAAGGTTTTACTGTACCGTAAATAGACTAACTGCTAACTCTTCATAGTTTATTGCTTAAACGAACACCCTGTATTCTCTAACTGTAAGAAGAATCACGTGGAAGATGTATACAGTATTGGCCTTGTCTGTTTGATTTACATCAGTGTTAACTGAGAGGCGCAGAAATGTCCTCCAGACTCTGTTAATGGTGCTTTATGGATTTCAGTAACCTCTGTACACTGCAGTTAAATGTCATTAGCCATGCCACAAATAAAGAAAAAGCAGCACGGCTAATGGCGAAGTATTTGCCTTCTCTGCCAGCCTTTTCTCCGCTCGATAAATGGATCTAGGTGGGGACAGTTAGACGTCCATCACCAGTTTTCCTGTCTAATCTGTGATTTAGATTTCTTTTGTCATATTTGAAGCAATATTTGTTCTGGCCGGCTGCACATTGGAGCCTCCTCCACTCTACAGAGCTCACAGGGGCGTTAATAGAGGATAACATGGATCAGGGGGGCCCATGGCGGGCACGTTTGAGGTTCCATAGTTGTTAAAGTGTTTAACAAAAAGAGGCATAGGAAAAAGAAAGTCACAACATTTGTAGGGGTGTCTTACTAGATGTTGCATCCTGTCGTTAAATATTTATGAATGAAATAGAAAAAGCTAAAAGACTGAGATTAGAAATGTGTACATGACATGTCATTCATTTTCTCAATAAACATAACCCCAGATTTACATTTACATTTACATTTAGTCATTTAGCAGACGCTTTTATCCAAAGCGACTTACAAATGAGGACAAGGAAGCAATTTACACAACTAAGAGCAACAATGAATAAGTGCTATAGGCAAGTTTCAGGTCTGTAAAGTCTAAGAAGGAAAGTATTAGTAGTTGATGAAATGGATATTTTAAATTTGCCTTAAAATCACAGCGTTGATGTGTTTTGGAATCATTTTTAACGAGTTGTTTTATTGTAGAGCTGTAAAACAGTACAATTAAGAAATAAAACAGCTGTTTTAATCTATCTTCAGCATCTGACCAGAGAGTCAAAGTATAAATGGAACTAGAGCACCATCTGTGGAAGTTTGTGATCATAAACATAAACAAGGCTTTGCACCAGGGGTCTCGAACTCAAACTGGTGTGGGGCCATATCAGTGGCTGACAATTCATAGGAGGGCCATTTTAACATTCAAGCACAAAAAAAAAGTGGAAACCTGACGTAATTGATGCACTTAGACATTCTTCCCCAGAGTATATGCAGTCAAAGCTCCTTTTTGTGTGTTTTTGTGCATATTGAAGGGGTAGTTTGAATTGCTATGAAAAATATTACAATTTAATAATAGGCATAATAATTATAATTATGTCTCAATCAATTGTTACTTAACCAAAAGTTTTACAGATAGCGTAAGATAGCAGAAAGAAGGCTGGGTAACTTTGGTGACTTTACTGGTAATTGTTCTTCTCAATAGCTTTCTTTTTTGTAAACCTGCAACAAAGAAGAGGAAATATGTATATATTCACATTTACTTTAAGATGTTTTATTTAGCCAGCAGTAAAACTTTACTAATGCATATTTTTATACAAATCTTAATATGCATATGAGAAATATCTTGTCAATGAGACCATTTAAATCAAATATTTGCAAAATGATCTTAATAACACCATAAGCAACGTAGATGTGTTTGTACAACAAAACACAGGTGTTTTAAAAGTGATAATAATCAAATTATTTGAATATTTACCTTGAAAACTACAAAGTGGCTATATGTGGCTGCACAACAGTGATTGTGATTCAAAAATATATATATTTTTTGATGTCAGTTGCGGGCCGGAGGGAGGACCTCAAATGACCCAGCACACCTAATTGGAAACCCGGCAGTTTGAGACCCCTGCTTTATACACTGTTTGGGAAGCTCGGTAGATTCTAGGATTTGCTGTTGTTGGGGCAGCTTATGTGTGTCATTCATTCATTCTTATGTGTGTCCTATTTGTATTGAAAAGGGTATTATAGAACCTTTCTCAAATATAATTTCTTACTTGTCTAGGTTGAATCAGTTCCACATGGAGTCAGTCGGGACAGGTTAAGTTCAGAAGCTGCTTCTGCCCAAGAGAAGGGGGGTCCCACTGTCCCAGCACACCTAATTGGAAACCCTTACCCATTTGGCTTGACGCCTGCATCTGTGATGCAAGACTCACGCTTTCAACCACTTAAGTGAGTATTACTGACCTCTTCTCTTTTCAAGAGTGCTCCTGTATTCTTACTTCAATTGTCATCATCACTAAAATACACAGACAAATAAAAACAAGTGAAAGTGAAAAGCACTTGAGCTATTTATTCATTATGGTTAAGAGAACTATAGCGTTCCACTTTGAGTAATAAAACCAATCTTTTGTAACATGGTCAAAAGATTTTGCAGTGTAGTCTCGAAAAGTGTTTGTTCACTGAAGTCTCACTTACAGGTTATTAATGCCATTGCATCAGATGATCAAATATCATTGCTAGTCTTGTTCAAGCTAAAATTGGCATTGGGTGTGGAGAAACCTTAAAAGTCTCCAATGCAATTTCATGAACATCCTCTTTTTTTTATTGTCTCATTGTTTTTAATTCTCGTCTTGTGTTTCACTTGTAGCCTGCCCCGTCAGATGCCCCATGCAGTGCCCACGGCCAGTGTTCCTGAGGAATATTTGAGAGGGTTTCGTCCTTATGCCACTGCTGAGGAGCTCCGTATGCCCTCCTTGCCACTGGGGCTTGATCCTGCCACTGCTGCAGCTGCTGCTGCCTACTACCACCCTGGATATCTGCCTCATCCCTCCTTCTCTCACTACAGGTACACAAACACAAAACCACTAATACAATTAAACACCTACAGACATTAGCTTGTCATGATAAGGGATATTGTTCTGTTTTTGGCTTGCAGACTTTATTATATAGCCTACTTATTTATGACAACTAATGAATGCCACGTTTCCCTAAAATTGTTTCTCAATCGACCACTTGTCATATTATTAACTTTTTTTGAACTTGTAGGTTATTCCAACATTTATAACAATTGCAGGGAGGTTGCCTCCCTTGTCATTCAAATCATGTGTATGAAAGCCATTTGGGCTTTCCTGTAAAATATAATGATGTCGGAAAAGGTTGCAGTGGTACCTACCTAAATGCTTTCTTAGGCTATTAATTAAAGGTGTTTTCTGTGACTGTTTGTTTAGCGTGCATTAATGCTTTCAGTTTAAGCTGCACAATTAAACATTAAAAGATCAGGATCTCAATTCAAACCCACGCATCATGAATGATAAATAAATGATAATGATTTGCATATGTTCATTAATCCTTTTAAGCTCTGCATTCAAATCTGCGTTTGATTGAGAGATTCAGTTTTTACACTTTTTCAGTTAGTTACAAACAATTAAATAACACAGAAGTGCTGGAATAACAGTATAAAATAAAAAAATAATACATCTATAATGAAACATGAAGTTTTATGTGTGAACTGTTTAATCATTAATTGAAAATAAACATGATATGTTGTACAAGATGTTAGATTTCTAAATTTAGCATTATCAGCAACAGTAGCAAAGAAATTTTTTCAGCTGGTTCTTTCTTGATTACATTTTTTTTTAAATGACAGGTTCTAGATTATTTTTGTTTAGACCAATGCTTTTTGTATAAAAGAAAAGCAAATTATATTTGTCTCCTTTTTTTGCTGATGCGAAAAATGATTTGATCCGTGACTCAAAAACCGTACTGTGATCCGAATCGTGAGATTTATGATCCTTTACACCACTACTTTAGGGCTTGCTAGGTATTGCTAGATGCTCAGAAATACAAAGCAATGTTTTGTAAAAGCCACATTGTTTGAAAAAAATTTATGAGCGATGTTTTCTGTCTGGCATACAGGTGATAATTACATTTGCCACATTACTATATTACATCTAATGGGGTCACTGCATTAAATTCAAAAACATTTTGTAAGTTATAGATCTTAAACTTCTTCCCTAGTCCTCCCACCTTCCAATTCATGCTTTTTGTAGGAGTAAATGCAACAAGCCAAAAACAAACCAAACAAACAATAACTCGAGCAACAAACTGATACACATGCCTCTATGGATTATATGACATTGTGCAGTGCTGAGTTGTGGATAAACATGTTGTGTTGCATCCTCTAACGTTGGCTGGAAGCTTAAAGCAAAGTGACTATTGCAAATCTATTTCTGCTTCATTTCAGAAATAACTTGGACACTTGGATGTATGTTAGAAATAGAATAGGTGTCAGTTTACTGTCAAGGATTTGTTGTTTAGAGTAGATAAAATCTCTGAGTATAATGGATTTATAATGATTTTTAGTTGCAATGCACCAGATTGTTCACATTCAGTGTGAAACAAATTTGATATTTAAAAAAGATTGTAATTGCGTATGTCTTCAGAAAGACCTTAAATTCACTGCAGATTTTTTTTAAGCAGGTCAGTTCAGTGTGAGCAGAAATGTTTACAATGTGTCTCTTTTGATACATTTTTTAATCAAGATGACTCGTCAGTGCCCATCTACAGAGTTCCTGCAGGGTCTTAAAATGTCTTTAATCTCAAACTTAAATCTTTAGGCCTTAAAAAGGTCTTAACTTTACTAAAATACTGTGTTGTAGGTCTTAAATATTTTTAAAACAGCTTTAAATATTCCTTTGTTTATGTATTGCTACCCAATCTGGCCAAAACCCATACAATCACCAACAATCTATCCCAGTGAAACTTTTTATTTAAAAAGGTAATTTTTAACTCTATTTATCATAATGGTTTAATTATTTTTCCTACAATAACATTTGTTTAAAAGTTTTCCATGTATTTACTGCTGAGGACACCGACCTGGTCAGATTGTTGTCCATAGATTTAGTTTATTATACTTTTTAAAACATTTGTTAAATTTTTTTATTTTAAAGAAAGTTTATGTTGGGAAAAAAAGTATATGGAGATAAGTAGAGCTTGCTTGTTTTTACACAATATTTAAAATATTTAGCTAAGAAATAAAATCTAAAATATTTTAATGGTTTATTATTAATGTATTATTGTACTTTTAAATGTATTAAATTATAATAATTTTTTGATAAGTCACATAATAATCTTTTTATTAAAAGTGTTTCAAAGAGGATCTGCTAATTGTAAGTGTGTATAAAGTATATTTATGTCTCTCTTAGAATGGACGATCCATTCTGTCTGTCAGCGCTGAGGTCGCCATTCTATCAACTGCCTGCAGGAGGTGCTTTACCTCCTCTACACCCCTCTGCAGTACACATGCACCTGCCTGGAGTGCGTTACCCTGGAGACCTAAGCCACCCCTCGCTGTCCAGCCTACAATCTGAGCGCTTGTCCGAACGGTACGCACAACCATCCGGAATTATGCTAACAGAAATCTGTAAATGTATTAACACCTCTTGTCGTCACATCAGTATCTAACTAAATGTAATAATATGAATATTTTTTTCACATTTATTAAATAATTACATTTTTCAGAAGTGTTTTCTCCACAAGCTAATTTTCGAGCAGCATAGCTGTAATGCTAAGTAGCTACTTCTTAACCTTTATTAGTGCAGATCCACTAGTCAGCATTTATGAAACATCAAGTTTAAAATTGTGAAAAATGAAAGCACAACATTCGCAAAAAAACACACATATGTGCAATATGTTTCTGTGGTTTGAGCTTGTCTGTGTGTGTGTGTCTCCACAGACTCCAGATGGAGGATGAGCTGCGACAGAGAGAAAGAGAACGGGAGCGAGAGCGAGAGAAAGAGAGAGAACGAGAAGCCGAACGAGAAAAGGAGCGTGAACGAGAAAGGGAGCGAGAGAAGGAGCTTGAGCGTGAGAGGGAGAGAGAGAGGGAACGAGAGAGGGAGAAAGAGAGAGAGCGTGAGAGGGAGATGGAGCGACAGAAGGAGAGGGCAGCACGAGAGAAAGCTGCGGAGAGCCATTATCTGACTGAGCTTCACGGGCTGAGAGGAGCACCAGACGACAGAGCCAAACCTGACAGAATCACTAGCAACAGACCTGGTATGAACATTGGTTCAGATGTGCCAAGCTACAAAAATCTGTATGAATGCTTGTGTGAATGTAGCACGTCTTTCATTTGATTAGTTTTAGCAATTGTATACTGTGGTTTAAGCACATGGTGAAATCTTATTACCACCTTATTAGGTGTAATTAGATGGTATTTCACCACTGAGGAACTAGGCTATGTTTTGGATGAGAACATGTATATATTTATAAAATAATAATGATGATGACCATATTAAAAAGAAAGTAGGTCATCAACAATAAAAAAATACAAAAATAAGGAAGTGAATGTCTGAAATGTAATATATTTTATATTTACGGACCAACCACTTAAGTCCTATTGGAATTGCTCCATTTGTTTTTATTATTTTTCTTTTCTAGAATGAATCGCATTTTTGAGGGTCTAAACATGCTCGAAAACTCATGAAACTTTGTACACGCATTATAATTGGCCAAAATTGAAATTTTTTTATAGGTTTCGGACAACACCACCTATGCACATTTGACGGAGTGGCCCCCAAGCTAAATTTCACACACACGTACGAAAGTTGGCACACACATAAAACATGCCAATATCTACAAAAAAAAAAGTCTCTTGGAGCAAAATCCATAACCTAAGAGGAAGTCGGATATTTTTAACTTCCTCTTCCGAAAATTGCAGTTTTTGCCATTTCCAGGCGTTGAGGAACTCCTCATAGGGATTTGATCAGATCAATACCAAAACTTGGTATTGTCATCTAAAGACATGGCCCAGATGTTAAATTGCCCAGATGTAGAGTTCCCGTGGAAGGGTGTGTTTGTAGTGACCTGACAAACTTTTATGTTTCGCCACTAAGCAGAAAGTTTTTAGAACTCAGGCATGCATTATTCAATCTGCCTCAAAATCTCGTTTGATTAGAGTCCTGACCTGAACAAATTTACATATCAATAACAATCATTTCAAATATCATTGATAAAATGATCACATTTTTTAGGTATCCTCAATATTAGTGAGATTCACTGTGCTGCTTTTGCTCAATGTAGCTGTATTTTTATGTTACAATATAGCAGACATACAGTAAAGTAACTGTAAGTAAACCAATATAAGCATTAATGGATGTTTGCAATTGACACAAAAATTAAAGGGGGAATTTCCCTTTACGGTGAACCTGAACACAACAATCAACAGGATGAAGTACGATTGGGTCTCAGGCATATTTTATTGAATTTTAAAATCATGTACCTCCAGTTTATGCAGCTAACGTTATCACTATATTTGTGTTCCCCAGAAAAAACCAAAGAGTCCATTCTTACAACTCCTAAACCCATCCAACCTGGAATTCACCAGTCTCTGAACTCCACCCACCATCCTGTGCCCAGTCTCTCCTCTGCTCATGGTTTGTATCTGGGCCCTGGAGGGGCAGGACCCACCAGCTTGACGGTGGCCACAATGCTACAGCGTACTGAGGAAGAGCGCTGGTTGGCACGGCAACGTAAGCTACGGCAAGAGAAGGAGGACAGGCAGTACCAAGTGTCAGAGTTCCGACAGCAGGTCCTAGAGCAGCACCTAGACCTGGGCAGACAGGGGGAAATTCCAGACATGAATGTAGAAGGACACAGGTAAGGGCATTTTTTACACCGGAGATAAGTGTGATACATGCTTGGTTTTTACTTGTACAGTAATCAAATTATAGAGATGTTTTAAAGGGCACCTATGATGAAAATCTCTTTTGTAAGCTGTTTGAACACAACTGTGTGTAGATATAGCGTGGCCACAGTCATACTGGAGTGATATAAACAAATTAAGTCTCTTTTTTTATTATTTCCTGCTGTTAACTTAAGATCCAAACCCCTCCCATTTTAAGGCCCACCGCAATGTGATGTAGGAGTGAGGTTTCCCTGCCCACCAAATTGATTGACAGCCGCATATTAACATGTCTCCATAGTAACGCGTATAATCATATCAACAAGACAGGACATGCGCAAAGCAACTGGGATTAAAAGATCTGTTTAGCTCTCTGTGATCATCAATGATCATCAAATGTAATCAAGAACGAGTTTAACAGGTTTGAAACCTTTTTAAAACAGTGCATGTTTAATGAATTACAGCAATTTTACTATCTTTACTTGATCACCACAGTGATGTCAGTACAATTATAAAAGAAGATGCTTCAATCCAGGTTTGTTATACAGTGGTGTATATTAACGTGTATCCTGTCACATTTGAAAACAGCTACATTGTGTTTAAAGCAGAAAATTTCAATATACTGAAAGCTATAATAAATAATCTAATGGGTGTTTTGAGATGTACCTTTGCAGACACATTCTGGAGACACAAAAGAATTACTTAAATCTTGAAAAAGAGGTAAAATAGGAGCCTTTAAAAGATAAGAAAAAATTGTAATGATAGTAATAAAAGTACTCAGCTCACACTGTCAAATCTTCAATGTCACTTTCAAGTGCTGTTGTGTGTGAGTTGCATTTTAGGATAGTAATGTATTGATAAAAAATACTGGATAATATTATTGTGCAGCACTGATAAAGCGTTTCTTCTTTTAGACCTGTACCAAACCATCATGAGCCAAGCAGCAGAGATCGTGACAGAGACAGAGATTCTCATCCACTCCTGGGAGCTCCACCTCCTCTTATCTCCCCTAAACATCAGCACAAAGACCATGCGCCCCCACCACCGACCACCCTCTGGAACCCTGCAGCACTCATCGAGACCTCTACTGACTCTAGACGCACCTTGCATGACCCTCCGAGTCTGGGTCATTACGATATCAGCCGGCTTCCCCTGCCCCCCTCCAAACACGAACGCCATTACAACTCTGAAAAGCTGGAAGAAGGATCCCGGAAGAGAGACAGTCTGGATAAATACCCTCCTATTCGACCAAGTGGATTCTCTGAGCCAAACACTTTCCTAGCAGAGCTGGAAAAATCCACCCAGAGCTTCCTAAACCAGCAAAGGGCACCGTTGAGTCTGTCAGGACCCTACGGAGAGCTGAGCGCTGGCTTTAAGTCCAGCGGACCTTTAAAGAACCTTCAGGGGCATTCACGTCTCGCGCCGGATACAACGTTAGTTTATGACGAGTTCCTGCAGCAGCATAGACGAGCGGTCAGCAAACTGGACCTAGAGGAGAGAAGACGCAGGGAAGCCAGAGAGAAAGGTAAAGTGAGGTGTTAACTTTGTATGTTATCAGAGGCTGAAAATCTTCAAACAGCTCAGGAAATGTCATTGCCACAAACTATTGGTTGTGGGTAATAGATGGTGTTTCTTCAATAACTGGTAGTGATATCTAGAGAGCAAGAGATGCACTTCAGATGAGCCATACATTTCAGTGTCAGCAGTTGAGATAAAGAGACTAGGACTGGGCAATATGGCAAAAATGCAATCTTGATCAATATTTTCCATATTAAATGATAACGATATATATTTCGACATAAGTTGTTAATGCTTCCAGATTTAAGAGTACCCTAACTATAGCTACGTTTCCATCCACTTATTTTTATGCACATTTTGGATATGCACATTAAAAACAGTTGATAGAAACACCAAGATGCGCATAAAAAATGAATGTGCATAACTAAGTAGGATAAACGTTTTTTTCAATAAGAAGAGTATAAACTACGATGGAAACACTATTTCCGAACAAAATTCAGTATGCCCAAATAAAAAAAGGTCATGTGATTTTGTTATAGGAGATCATGTGATGATAAAAATGTGTGTGAATGGATAAACCAGCAGGCTGAGCACACTCTAAAACAGCTGAAATGTTGTTTTGGTCATTCTAAAACGCCGTAACCATTAAGAGTTATTATATTATTAAGAAGTGTTTGTACTCTGCGTTCACCGTGTATCAGGATTGCCTTCTGTGTAATTTATTAAATGAAGAAAAGATTCACCCAGCTTTTCCAACCGCATCTAATCCCGTTTTACTGTTGATTTTTGGGGCCAGATAATTAGGAACTGATGATTTTGTTCGCTTTGACTTATTAGATGGAAACACTTCTTTATTCGCACATCTTTTATGCGATAATCCAGTTTTTTGCATGAAGTTAATTCGCAATTTTGCATGGAAACAGCTAATGACTGAAGCCACAAAAATTAGAGGGTCCATTAAATGACCTACCATACTTTCGGCTGATAAATTTTGATTATTTTAGATAAATCTCTAATATCAACACACTTTTAGATTCCCATTGTTGCTCATTCCTGCTGTGTGATTGGCTCTTAGATTAATGTAAAGTAAAAATGTCTAGAGCTTATTGTTGTTTACATTAATTCTAGTGCGATTTGATATAATGTTGTTTATCGGTCCAGCCCTAACAGAGACAATTGACATGGATAGTATATTGCTCTATACTAAAACCTGTGGTATTGCACACAGTTCTTTCAGTTATATGATTAGCCAATAAATATAGTCCCATCTGCAGATTAACCCGAAAGTTAATTCAGTTCAGTTTTATTAGTATGTGAACACTCTACTATACTGTACTGCACAAGTTTTGCATTGCGCCGACACTACATTATTTGTATATTACATTATTATTGAGTACAATATTCGGGCTTTAATCGTGGTGTTTTCCTGTGAGTAAAGCTTAAGTCCTTTGAAGTTCTTTTTTAAGAGTTGAAGAGTGATCCACAATATTTTGATTAGGTTATTACTATGAGCTGGACGACTCCTATGATGAGAGTGATGAGGAAGAGGTGCGAGCTCATCTCCGGAGGGTTTCTGAACAACCACCGCTCAAGCTGGATGATTCCACAGAGGTAACACATGACTATCAGAATACTACTGGCAAGAATTGGTTCTTTGTTTAGATTTTTAAATAACGTATTATACCATCACCCCCTCCCATATCCATACATCTATTTATTAATCAAAACACCTCTATCTTCTTACAGAAAGTGGAGTTTTTAGAGATGTTTGACCTGACTACCCTGGCCCATCGAGAGGAGATGATGGAGGTGAAAAGGAAAAAAAGGAGGCGCATGCTAAGAGAGAGGAGTCCCTCCCCACCAACTGTGCAGAACAAGCGGCCCACTCCTACACCCCTACTAACCCGTTTCACTCCAGAGGACATGAACAACAGCCCAGAGCTAGAAGACAAGAAACGTTTCCTCACCATCTTCAGCCTCAACCACATCACACAGCAGCAGAGAAGAGGTACTCATAGTGTGTAATATGTTCATAATTAGGGATGTCTTGCTTAGATTTTTTTGCCCTTGAGTCCAAGTCAGAGCCATTTGATTTTGATTATCTACCAATACAGAAACCCAATTCGATACTATAATGCATAAAAAAAAAGATTAAGAAGATCAAAGAAACAGATCCAGGATGTTCCTTTTTTTTATTTAGTTCACTTTATTTTAACATTGAACAACTCTGTTAACAAACAAAGCACTTATGTGAGGTAGCTTGAACAATCAAGTTATTGATAACATAAATTCTTCACTTTTAGACTTTACTGCGATAGTAAATAAAAAAAAATCTAATATAAAAACAAAGAGCACCTCAACTCAAAATACCCGGCAGGTAATCCCAGGTTTACATATCTCACAGTTTGCCATGGCAATGTTGTCATCATCAACTTTATAATAGCTCCGGACCGCAGACGTACTTGGCTTTCCGCTTTAAACTGCTTCCGTGTTCTATTTTGCTGCCATTTAGTCTGAAACTGCGTGATCAGGCCCAATTTCCGATCATGTGATCAGATCAGGACATCCCTGTTCATAATGCTTTGTATGTATTTTTTTCCCCCTGGTGGCACTCTACAGTTTACTTCATAGTCATATAATACAATTTAAGGTAGGAACAGCAATGGATGGTTCAAGCCTCATGTGGACTGTGCGAAAGCAGCATTTCGGTCGACTTAAGGCTGGTTTTTACTTCTACGTCGAGTGATCGATATGACCCATGTGGCATGCCTTGCACGTTGCTGTGCATTTATACTTCTGTGTGCCGTTTGCTACCTTAATGTACAAGTAGCTAAAACTCGCTCATTCTGAGACGGGAACCGGTAGACATGCAACAAATTTAATCATAAGGTAAACACAAAACAGAACTTTCTGCCTGGAGCTTCTTCACAGGACTCTACACTTGTAAACACATGCTAAACTGCCCACACTCATCAGTGCTACCAAGCCGACCAATCACAGAGCTTTTGCTGCACGTCGTTGTGACATGTAGTTAAATTTTTTGAAAGGTGTGCTTCAGTGTCAGTCATGGTGAGGGCGAAGGCTGTGCGTTTGACGCAGAAGCATAAATCAGTCTTTGGAGATGTCGACAGCACACAACCAAAACTACCGCTAATGTCTTGTTCTTTTACTTTGTTTTAGATAACGAGAGGGTTGAGGAGTTGTTGCAGGCCATAAAACAGAAGAGTGTGACTCTAGACACCATCAGACACAACCCTCACCCGCTTTGCAGAAGTCCTGCAGCCCATAGCTCAGGTTAGTTTGCATTGCTCTTCATCATGTGAATGCATGTACATTTGTTTGTCCCTCCAGTGACTTGTGTTTTCAGCACACTTTCTGGTTTATCTTAAGTAATACAATGCTTGGCAACTTACTAACTTACTAGAACTACACCAGCATTCTACCACTATTCTGCTTCTTGCCTGATATATTGAATATGTTCTACAAAAATGAAATATTGTCATATCCTTACCTTTTTTATCCTTGTACAATCTATATTGTATAGAGTGCTATAGAAATGAAGGTGGCTTGACTTAGTAGCTGATGGTAACACATGTTTTGCTTTCTCAGCTAATTGTCATGACACATACTGAACCTGTCATTAAAATTGTTTTTTGCAGACCAGTCATCTCAGTCTCCAGTCCAGTCTGAAGAACTGCTGAATGGATGGCCGCTCAGTCCATCGCCGTCTGTGTCTATTCCACAGCCTTCAGCAGACCCTCTCTCCATCTCAGATCAGCACAGACCTCTCTCAGACCCCCCGAAACCTAAAGACTCTTCCTTGCCTCCTGCATTACCTGACAAATGTCGAGCCAATGACAGCCTCCCGGGCAAGAGCTCCAGTCTGCTGAATAGTCTCCGACAGCCCCCATTTGCTAAAGAAAGTTCTGTCAGTGTCAACGGAAAGACTAAACCCTGGGAGAACTTCATTGCTGAGGAGTTTGCCCAGCAGTTCCATGAATCTGTACTGCAGTCCACACAAAAAGCACTGCAGAAGAGTAAAGGTAGTCAACAGCTCCGATTCTTATTGCTTGCATACATATATCAATATTTTTCTAACTTAAACTGGAAATTATACAAACTGCCTGAAGCCGTGTTAATTTCATCAGTGGATATAAAGGTGGAAAATTGTTGTTTTTGTTTATAGCCTGACAAACAAACCGTTCCTCTGCTCTAGTAGTGTGACTGAAAACTATGAATGTGTGAGCTCATTAGTGGTTCACAATTCCAGTCCTCAGTACACTCTGCCTTGCATATTTTGTATAGGTGCGTCCCAAATCGCATGCTTATGCACTATTCTTTGCCATTTTTTTGTATAAATAGTGTAAGTACACACTGAAAACTCTAAAAAGAATAAGTGCACTTTAAATACCCGGATAATGCTCTTATTCAACTGTTAAAATGAAATATGGAATGTTGGACACTTCACGCAGTTAACGGCCGCTGCTTTGCTCATGGTTCTCGTGAAGCTTTTGGTCCCTGATGTTGGATAACTTTATTTATTTTGGATTTTGAAAGCAGTATTCTCCTACGAGAGTTATTATACCACCTCCCAATGGTGAATGCAATTATACTCATGGCAGATATTATTTCGGATTTTGTTTATTTATTTCACAAATTTGGCAACTGTCAAACGTCATCTGGGAAACGGTTTGAATTTCCGCTTAGAAAAAAAACTGTTCTATTTGGGTCGACACTTCATACATATACTATGCTGCTGAGTGTGTAGGTGCATAATGTATAGTGTGCCATTTGGGATACAGCTTATGTCTCTTTTCCTTAACACACAGGCATCAGTTTATGGATCTCTCTGTTAACAAGCTGATGATCTGATGTGAGGTGTGTTAAGTAAGGAAACATACAGAATGTGCTGGGCAGGGGGTTAGGAACAACTGATGTAATGAATGAACAGTGAATTATTGTTGACAGAAAAGGCACGAATAAAATGTAGTCAGGATAAAAACTAGCTAACATTCATTTTTGTTATAATCCACTGCTATCCATTGTTTTCTTAGATGAATGTATCAGAGTGCAGGTATTCAGTCACGTTACTTACTGTCGGGTTTCTGTTTGTCAAGCCATTTTTCTTGATAAAATGTAGCATTATTGAAATGTAACAGATGTGCCAATACAGGTTGCTTGGCACAAAATGGTGCACAAGATTAGTTCTGTTTTAGAAAATACAAGTAAATATATTTTGAATAAGGTTTTAGCGACTCCGCTTATATAATCATAACTGTCATTGCTAATAGACTTACTGACATAATGCAGTTGCCCTTTTGACATGTTCGAGTTCTGGCTTATGAACCTTTCCCAATCAAGCCCACCCTTTTTTTCTCCAACTTTGCTTCCTGTTTAAAAAGCGACCTATCTCGGCAAAAAACACCAAATAATGCATCTTTGAAAAATATAGTCATAAATGTAGATTTAGCAACCATGCTCAGCAACTAATAGTTTTACATTTGACAAGAGTCCAAAAAAGTTCCAGATATTGATAAATAATTTTACGACAGCTGTTTTAACGGTAACTTATGATTGAATTGCCTCTTATTACAGTTTTTAAATGGTTTGACAAAAAACAGGAAATTTTCATAGGCCAATAACATGACCACATTGAAATGGTATATTGGATCTAAATCAGGGTATATACAGAAATCAGACTTTTAAGACTCTGTCCATAAATGTTAAGAAGGGTTTTACCCGGTAACTTTGTTAACATTTTAATGTACAGTATATTTACTAAATACTGGTTGTAAGAAACTAAACAAAAACATTATTCATATACTGAATAAAAATGCTAATACACAAGATGGCGTCTACAGAACTGCAGGAATAACATTGTTGTCTTTGTTACAGCAGTAAACAAAGCAGTGCGATGTCAAATCTAGCAGGATTTTAATATTCAGATAAAATCAGGCAAACTTTAGCATACTGCTATACATTGTAGAATCAAACATGATACAAAAATGAATATCTTGTAGAAAAGCATTTAAGACTTTTTAATACGTTTCCTAAATCTCTCTAAATTAAATTGTCAACATTTAAAACTTTTTAAGACCCCGTGAACACCCTGTAAATGTCTCCTCTTTTATCAGGTGGTGCATTGGTCGTATTGGAACAAAACCATGCGGTGGACTCATCCGTGCATTATAACATTCCTGAGCTCCAGAGCACACCAGGCCGCTCCAAACCCCACCCACACCCTCCCTCATCTCAGCCCAACGGACAGCACTGCCCCCCACAGCCCTCTCGTCAAGAGCTTTCTGCAGAGGAATCTGAGGAAGAAGAAGAGGAAGACGACACTGAGGAGGATGAGCCCTCGACGTCCAGATGGCAGGGCATTGAAGCCATCTTTGAAGCTTATCAAGAGTATGCAGAAGGTACGACGTGTGGTCTATCTGCTTCTGTTGCATTTCATAGTTCTGAAAAACAACATGTATAGTATACAGTAGGAGCTGCTCCACACACACCTAAATTGTGTTGTGCTGGTGTATGTGATGTCAGGAGGCTTCTTGACACAGCTGTTTATCACAAGGAAACTGCATATGGAGGTCCCTGCATTTGGCAATACAGGACACTATCTCAGGCTTACCTCTTTCTCTTTCTGTCTCCAGAGCAAAGCATTGAACGCCAGGTTCTTCACAGTCAGTGCAGACGACTGGAAGCACATCACTATAATCTCAGTCTAACCGCTGAACAGCTCTCACACTCAATGGGGGTAAGGAACACATACACACTCTTAGACCTTGGTATTAGGGGCTGTTTATAGCTGGTCACTTCAGGTCTTTCCTCTGATTAGATAACTGTCTGATTTGGGAAAGCGGGTTCATTTACATTTCATTTGGCTACACAAAAGTGTCTCTGCTAAACAGATATGAGATTCCGATAATCAAATTCTGTGTTCTGTTCAAATTCACTTAGTTTATGTCGATTAAAGTCAGAAATGAGTTGTATATATTAATCCACACACAGTTGAAGTCAAAATTATTATTCCCCCTTTGAATTTTTTTCTTTTTTAAATATTTTCCAAATGATGTTTAACAGAGCAAAGAGATTTTCACTGTATGTCTAATAATATTTTTTCTTCTGGAGAAAGTCTTATTTGTTTTATTTCGGCTAGAATAAAAGCAGTTTTTAAATTTTTAAACACCATTTTAAGGTCAAAATTATTAGCCCCTTTAAGCTATATTTGTTTTCGATAGTCCACAGAACAAACCATCATTTTACAATAACTTGCCTAATTACCCTAACCTGTCTAGTTAACCTAATTAACCTAGTTAAGCCTTTAAATGTCACATTAAGCTGTAAGTTCAAGAAGTGTCTTGAAAAATATCTTGTCAAATATTATTTACTGTCGTCATAGTAAAGATAAAATAAATCAGTTATTAGAAAATAGTTATTAAAACTATATTTAGAAATGTGTTGAACAAATCTTCTTTCTGTTAAACAGAAATTGGGGGAAAAAATAAACAGTGGGGCGAATAATTCTGACTTCAACTGTACAACTGATTTCATATGTAGTCTATAGGAGGCTTTATACTTCATTTTTGATCCTGTGAAATATCTTTGAGTACAAGACACGATACAAAAACTGTATACTCTCACGAAAACAAAACAATGTACTTTTCTAAATGAAAGAACAGCTATATTTTTGACTATTTTCCCCTCTCTATTCACAAAGATAGTCTACTCCAAGTGTGATGCATCTTTCTGTTCTTAATGCTTGTATTTCATATTAATTTAATATTCAGATTTTATCATTTAATGGTAATAAACTGCTCAAAAACAGAATAAAATGGGAAAAAACTATCCCACAGTGGCATCTGTGATGTTGCGTGGTTGGTTGCATATATAGGCTATATGTTGTCATATATATGTTGTCGTTTATATGTCTTATCTTTTGAGAGGAGAATGTCGTTTCAATCACTCATTTAGACCTGTCCAGTTATGTCAGGAATGCGTCTCAGATCAGATTTATATCTGTCTCAAATGTGTTTGGGAGAGTATTTACACTTCCTCTTTTCACAATCGAATATCTATTCAATTCGAATAAATGCATGAAGTGACCAGGGCTGCATCTGAAATCGCATACTTCCATACCATATGGCAGGGGCGCCTGACGGATTTTATTCATAGGTACGCACATATCCAGCACCACCCCATCATCCCTTATTCTTATCTCAAAAAACACTGACGCTTGCTGTCAAAGGCTATTTTAAGGGCATTGCCCCGATTGAAACCCAAAATGAAAGCACATCATTGTATCATAATTTAATATATTTTTGTTGGTCAATAATAACAAATAACATCTGAGGTGAAGTGCTTCAATACCTCAAATTTTTTGGAAAAGTGAGAGAATTCAGAAACTCGTTGTGAAAATGAAGATGTCTGCTTATTTGTGCCAGATTAAATGTTTAAAACACCTTGAATGATACAGCAGTTCCATGCGAGAATGCTGCGCAGTTCCCCTGGCTCAGGTGCTGATGAACCTGCTGTCCCGTGTGGGGAAGCAATATTTGTCTTATTAGTTTTAGGCCTTTTTGCAAATGTCTCAATTATATTTAGCTGTATTAAAAAGAGTTAACTCATTTTGAACCTTGTTTTAAACAATAGCTCTCTGACTTGCAATTTTCAGTTTGCAGAAAAACCAGCAGCAAATCTAAAGCCAATAGATTTCTTTTTACCCATCTCCAAGCCATGCAAATACATACACACTTTAAAACGCACACCTTTATTTATTCTTATTCTTTCTTGCTTCATCAATATATGGTAGTGTATACTGTTTAATAATCAAGTAGTTATGTAAAAATAAATAAATAAATAAGCTGCATTAATTTGCGCCCTCTCATGGTAGGTATGCATAGTGCATACAGACGTACGGCTAGATACCGTACCCAGATGCCCTACTTCCGGCGAGATTTTAAAGTGCACATTGGATGGCCGCTACGCTATCCCATGATGCCCCATGAGAGAATTCATGCATGGGAGTGAAGCGAAATAACTCACACGGGTAGGTCACTTGATTATGACAAAATGGTGGATGTTGTACATCCGAGTTCCAATCATACTGTTCACATTCATACTATATAGAACATACTCTTCTAACGGCCGAGTAGCACTGTTAAATTCAAATGCAGCACCTATTGAGTATTAGCCGGTTTCAGAAGCAGCCCAGGTGTAAACAGCCCCTAAGAATTGCTCACCTGTGATCACCAGTGTTCGTGAGATGTTAGGCAGCTTTCAAGCAGGTGGGAATGAATGTGAATGACAAGCAGTTGTTGTTGTGATGCTCATTGTGTCGATGTGCATTGTGTCTGTAGGAGCTGATGGCTCAGAAGCAGAAGCTGGCAGCAGAGAGGGAGAACCTGCAGGCAGAACTGGAGCACTTTAAAAAGTGTTTGACGCTGCCACAGAGCCCCTGGTCTAGGGCTCACTTTAAGGGCTACCCACCCAGGTGACACCCTATGGGACCACTGACCACCACCCCCCAATGTCCCTTCCAAACCCCCAACACCCAGACTCATACTCCATCCTAGAGATGGTGAGGAACAGTAGATCTGGCCATTGAGTTTTTCCTCCCTCTGACGCCCTCCTGTGGGAAAAACCATGCATGAGCACGTCAAAGCCTCCCAATGCATCCATCTCACAAAGACAACAGCCATAGCGCATCACAGCGAGAGGAAGAACGCCAGTCAAAACACACATCCACACACCTGCAATCTTCTTTACCATGGAGGTCATGCCTAGAAATGCACTTAAAGACATGAAAGGAAAAAAAACCTGAAGAACTGTCTGTGTTCTGACAGACTCTTTTAAATCTTGGGAAGGAAAACGCATCAGATGGATTAAAAAAAAGAAAGAAAATTTTTATTTCAAGATTTAGAATAAAGTTTTTTAAAGAGGTGCTTCAGCATTGTATTGTAAATAATTTCAAAACAAGAAAAAAGAATTTTGTATGTTTTTAATTACTTAAAAGCGTCGTTCTTTGGAAGAAGAAGAAAAAAAAGCCTGCCATTTTGTTTTCTAATATATTCATGTTTTGGGGGGCGTGAAGCAAAAGGTTCACTTTCAGCGTTTGCTCTGCTGCTGGTCAGATTAACTTTTTCAGGACTCGTGGAGTGATGACATCACTTCCTTTCTGCCTGAATTACAGTAGCAATGACACGGGACCTACCGCCAACACTTTTCTTCTTATCCCATAAGGCCATGTAATCATTGGATAACTTTAGCCCTGCATTCTG
This sequence comes from Danio rerio, assembly GCF_052040795.2. Taxonomy (NCBI): domain Eukaryota; kingdom Metazoa; phylum Chordata; class Actinopteri; order Cypriniformes; family Danionidae; genus Danio; species Danio rerio. The sequence continues at coordinate 32,179,810 of NC_141038.1, forward strand.
ATGACATATATGTGTTTGTGACACAGGAAATCTCTACGTGATCACCTGTCTCTCAACGTTCTGGACTGCTACACGAGTTGTTTTAGTGGCGAAGCAGCATGCAGCCTCTTTGCTTTTCCGATTCCTGCATTCAGTTAAAGGGGCGCTTAATCCAAAATCTGCGTCAGAGGAATTGACATGCTCAAAAAGTAAATCCTAAGAAAAAAATACAATTCGTTTGATAAACAAAACAGTTTTGCCATTGACAATTAATGTGCCAAAGTCTGAGGTGGTGGCATGCCAAAAACAGAAACAAGTCAAGAAACAAGAATTGAGTCAGTCCTGCTGTCAGACACAATTGGAAACCATCCAAAGAAATCTGCCTCTCTGAACACGTTCTTGTTTGCCAAGTTATTTTTTTTATATAATACCCATGGCTAATCAATCACATTTTCTCATCCCACAAGTCACTGACGAAAATCATCAATATGGGCCTTAACATGTATGAACTCTGACTGCCTGTAATAGCTTTTCTTTTCTACCTTTTTGTACTGTTCTGTTAGATGTAGAAGCTGGAATGACACACCTGTTTGTTTCCTGGCACTTACCCCTACCCTTCATATGTGTGTATGGCACAGCACGCAGTTACAAATCAACCACACACACACACACACTCGCGCTATTTCTGATCTGAATTCACTGCAAGGGTGAAACATCTCGAATGCATCTTCATGAAGCACAGGTGAGGTGTTTGCTTGCACTGTTGTTTATTTCAGCCATGCGGACCCCGAGCAGGTGTGCCATCAGTTTGATCATTGTGTGTGTAAATCTGCATCACATGAAGTACTACCACTGCCCAACACACACACACACACACACACGCATATATACACTCGCCCTGAAACTCAGTGGAGGACGTTAGATGCTGTGAAACCATGTTTTTGTTTTTCTATTTTCTTCTTTTTTTTTTATGTACTTGTTTGAATCCATTGTAATGTAATATATTCTTTGTTGAGTGTAGTAATTAGGTATTTATGGATATATTGCTGTAATTTCAGACAAAAAATTAAATATTTCAAAAATGTCTTTGCCACTCTGAGATTTCTTCATTATTTAATATACTGTATCTATGTACAGTTCATGTTATAAAAGCTGTACTGTATTGCTTGTACAAGAGACAGTTGAATTATATGCACAAAGAACTTATTCAAGTATAATCATTGACCAGTGGACTTAAAAAGCTCAACACGTAAAAACAAACTATACCAGTTCTTGATCTTTCATGACCAAATATGAATATTCTAAACACTGCTCAGTGTTTAAACGTGAATACACTTCCTGTACACAAAAGAACCCTCTAATATTTCTAATATTTCATTGGACTGCCTTTCACTTTTATTACAAGATATATTTGGCGTTGTGCCATGGCATTCTTTTAATACGCTTCCACAAAGTCACATTTACTCCTGTCCAGAGTTTTATTCATTTTGATTTTGTATTGTACAGATGATGGAAGAGTCGGAACTGCAGTGCATGTCACAAATATTCTCAATAAGGTTAGGGTCTGGATGCTGTGGAGGCCAATCCATGTTTAACAATGGTGTCTCCCTGAACTATCTTCAACAATTCGAGCCCAATAAATCCTGGCATCATCTCGGAAAATACCCATGTCAGCAGGAAAAAGAAAAAAAAAATCAATTTATGTAATAACCTGGTCATTCAGTATATTCAGGTAGTCAGCTGACCTCATTATTTGAGCACATGACACTGAAACTGAAACATACTGACCAACTGCAGCATCCACATCACACAGGCTTTAATGATAGATGATAGGCATGATGAAAACATAACCTCGTCCTCATCTCGATTCATCTTGATGTGCCCATCATTCTGGAACAGGGTTAATCAGGCCTCTTCTTCCCATTTCTACGCTTCTTAGCAAAGTAAAATATTTCACTTCAGATTCCCACAATTCATGAAATTTGGAATTTTAAAAGGCCTATTTCTGCTGTTGAAAGTGAGGGTAGTTTATGGGGTTTTATGTCCAAGTCATGGATTTTTCTTGTTTTTAATTCTACTTTACACACATTGTGTCTAAAAAAAAACAAGCAATAATATTTATTACAAAAATAAGACTGCTTATCGGGATTAAGACAGACTTAATTTCGTACAGGAATAACAACGCAATCTGTGCATTAGAATAATCTTTTATTTACTTTGCTTGACGAAGATGTATTTCTTTTTAGCTGCGTAAGGCTTAAATAAAAAATGTGTTTTTAAATGAAGATAAGAGTTTGATCAAAGGTTAAAGAAAACTGAAAGGCTACAGTGCTTCATGTTTTCCTTGTGAATTTCCCACTAAATACTGGACAATAGGTGGAATGGATTACTTGAAATTGGCGAAATTGATCACACTGGATCTGTATGTTGTGTGGCAGGGAGTGGTCGTCCATGAACTGACTGCACAGTTGAAATTATCTTCCCTGTCGAAGACATGGTACTGAGCCAAGAGGCAGAAGAAGGTGCTAATGAGGTGATATAAATCAGGTAAGGTGGAAAACATATAATTTAACATCTAATTATAAAATATAATTAAAAGTTGAAGGTAGTTTTACAATTCTGACAGAATTCATTTTACTTGGATTTTTTTTGAGACACTGCAAACAGTTGAAGTCAGAATTATTGAAAACATCTGCTCTCCGTTAAACAGAAATTGCAGAAAAAAATAAACAGGGTCCAATAATTCTGACTTCAACTGTATATCAAAATGTAATATTTCCATAAATTGTTAGACCCTGCAACTGGTATTGGCATGTATTTAAATTCATATTTGGGTAAATGATTTGTTATTTAATGTACTTTTAACTCATGTTGCATTAATGTTGAAGGCTAACTGAAAAGACTGACAATGCCCTTGAAACATCTGGGTCCTAGATGCGACAGACAACACGACACAATAAAATAAGCATTTTAAAAATTCTTCAATTACTTGTTTTATTTTTTTGCTGAATAACTTGTATACCAAATACAATATACTTGTTGTATACCAAAAATGTCTGTAAACAAGTAAATGAAGCTAGCAAATGTATGGATTTAAAATACGCTTTGCTCAGTGCACAACATGAGATGCCTGCTTTTCTGTTCTATAGGTCATGGAAATTTAGCTTTTGGTCAGTTAAAAGTCATGGAACAGTCAGGAAACTTGAAGATTGGTTTTAAATGTGAGCCCTGCTCACTGATAAGTGGGTTTAGTTGTAATATTAGTTTTAGCAATCTCCTTATATGTTTTTTATGCTTGATGCATGCCAATAATTTACAGATGGTTTAAGAAATGAGAAGGTACTCTCTGCATCTGTTAGTGTTCAATAACTTAGTTAAGCTTAGTTGAATCCAGGTGGTGTCTATTTTCCAGGGATAAAAGCCCCAAACCGGTTTATCTTATAATATAAAGCAAAGCAACCAGGTCTTTTGAAAAAGCTTGAACTCTTTTGGTGAATTTGTGTTGGAGGGATGTCTCTGCATTGGGTGTTTCACATATTCATAAAAGAAATCACAACAATACAAGTATAAATTTAGGTTTATACATTTATTTAGTCAAATATAAACATTTTAGTAATAAAACACTACAACACACACAAACAGTAAAGGATTCTAAGGGAACATCAGTCACTATTTACACGCCGAGCGCCAGCAGTGGCCATTATTTGAGAAAAGATTCTGCTCTTAGTAATCTTTCAAATATCATTTGCAGAAGATAAAAGCAAACTTCAGTCTGTTGATAGGAGAGGAATGGCTGAAGTACCTGATCGTGTCTCAGTAGTCTTTACTTCTGCCCGGCTGCAGGTTTGAGCGCAGTTTATACATGTAGTTCAGAGAGTCCAGCAGAAACGAGCGTGTAGTGTTGATCTCCATTAGTGTGAGATTATCCAGCTAAAGACAGAATGAAAGGCCATCAATCGATCACGTTAAACATTTGATTAATACTGGGATTCATTGTGCACTTCTAAAGCGTGCTTTAACTCTAGGTTAAGTAACATTTTACACTTGTAATTAGGAAAGGTGGCTATTAATAGTGGAGCATGAAACTTTTCTAGAGTACAATCAAGACCAAAGTATACTTCAGCTGTTAGACACTGTGACAATTTTCATCACCATAAATCTGATAACAAATGTTTGCCGCTGAATGGTGCAGTTTAATGTTTAATTAAGTTTGTATTTTTGTATAAGTAAAAGTTGGTATTTACAGATATATTCACAGTGCACACACTTATTTTAAATACACATAGAAATGCACCAATATACAGTAGAAGTGAGAATTATTAACCCAAATGATGTTTAACAGAGCAAGGAAATTTTCACGGTATGTCTGATAATATTTTTTCTTCTGGAGAAAGTCTTATTTGTTTTATTTCGGCTAGAATAAAAAGTAGTTTTCATTTTTTTAAAGGTTTAAGTTCATTTTAAGGTGAAAATTATTAGCCCCTTTAAGCTATATTTTTTTCAATAGTCTACAGAACAAACGCAATACTTGCCTAATTACCCTAACCTGCCTATTTAACCTAATTAACCTAGTTAAGCCTTTAAATGTCACTTTAAGCTGTATAGAAGTGTCTTGAAAAATATCTAGTCAAATATTATTTACTGTCATCATGGCAAAGATAAAATAAATCAGTTATTATAAATGAGTTATTAAAACTATTATGCCTCCGGCACCTAGACTGCAGCTCTGCACAAGATGTTTGGCCAGTGGAGAAATGGTCATGCCCAGCTGAGCCTGGTTTCTCTCAAGGTTTTTTCAATTCTTTACTTTCGCCAATTGGTGAAGTTTTTTCCTCGCTGCTGTCGTCACTAGCTTGCATGGTTCGGGATCTTGTAGAGCTGCGCATAGATGGATTTGCTCTTCAGTGTTTGGACTCAGTATTGAATATTAAACCACACTAAACTGAGCTAAACTGAACTGAACTTAACCTCTGAAAACTGGACTGACACGGTTTTCATTTTACTATGATCTTATATGTGAAGCTGCTTTGACACAATCTACATTGTGAAAGTGCTATTCAAATAAAGGTGAATTGAATATAGAAATGTGTTGAAAAAAAATCTGCTCTCCGTTAAACAGAAATTAGGGGAAAAAATAAAAAGGAGGCTAATAATTGAGGGGGGCTAATAATTCTGACTTCAACTGTACATGTGTGTGTGTACACTTTAAAAATATGAACATATTCAGTTGTGCTCATGTTTTCATACCCCTTGAAAAATTTGTTAAATTGTGAATAATTTAAATATATATATATATATATATATATATATATATATATATATATATATATATATATATATATATATATATATTTATATATATACACACACACACACACACACACACACACACACACAAATATACAAAGGCAAATATATATTTTTTATTTAGCACTGTCCTGAGTAACGTATTGCACATAAAAGATGTTAACATCTAGTTCAAATCTGCAAAATATACTAGAAAACAAAATAATCTGCAGGAGATGAGCTTTTCTGAAGAGCAGTCGTCACTTTTACTGTTTAGAACAACAAGAAACTCATGATCAACTGATGACCAACTCATGATCACAAAGCTGAAAAAGTGGAAATCACAGACAGTATTGAAAAAAAGGTCAGTCAAATTTTGCAGGTGTTTATTTTAATTATTTCAGCTAGTTTTGTCTAGTGACCTAAATGTAAACATTTTTTATATGAATTATCTTAAGGTTGATTTATACTTCTGCGTCAAACGTACCCGTATGCTACGGCGCTGACGCATAGCCCTACGCCGTGGCTGACGTGCACCCCTTTAAAAAAAATGTAACTACACGTCGCAACGACGCGTAGCGCAAGCTCTGTGATTGGTCGGCTTGGTAGTGCTGACGAGTCTGGGCGGGACCGAGAGCCGCGCGAATGGCGCAAGACGGTTGGAGCGATTGATTACAAGTGTGGAGTCCCATGAAGGAGCTCCGAATGGAAAGTTTTGTTTTGTGTTTACCTCATATTTAAAGTTTTTGCACATCCGCCGGTTCCTGCCTCAAAATGTGCGAGTTTGAGCCACTTGTACATTCTGGATGTGTTCAGCGTTTCGGAAGTGTTAATGCAGACCAACAGAGACAGCGCACAGAAGTATAAATGCACAGCTCCGCGCGTTGCATGTGCCGTGAGTTACACCGGTCACTTGACGCAAAAGTATAAACCAGGCTATTCTCTGAACAATACAACAAAAAAGCTACAATATATGTATTATCTTTCTGTTTTTATTAAAACTATTCACATTTTTAAGGGGTATATAAACTTTCTAGCACAACTTCACGTTTATATACAGAACAGACCAAAAGTTTGGACACACTTCCTTATTCAAAGAGTTTTCTTGACTATGAAAATTTTAAATTAACACATGTGGAATTATATACAGTATAAATTGCTAAATATAATTATTTGTCTATCAATACAAAAACACCTTTTCAATATCTATATATTTATACACACATCAGTGTGTATACTAATTAACAGTGTACACAAAATTACTATGTAAACATGCTTTCATTGTGTGCTATTAGTTGTGATTAATCGTAAATCAAAATTTTAGAGGTGTCATTAAAAAAAACAAAAAACCTTAAATCAAGTAAATAATTAACAACCAACAAGTTGCCGGTTCACTCCGCGGTGGCGACACCAGATTAATAAAGGGAATAGGCCGAAAAATAAACGAATGAATGAATAAATATGTGTCATTCATTTATTATTCATTTGTATTACACAAATGCTGCCAACCACTAGTGGGCAGTGTGGATCAGAATGTTATATTATTTGTCGATTCCATCTCTCCAATCATTCTACAGTATTTATTTCACTTGACCAAATAATTAAAACCTTAACATTTTAAATGCATTACATTTTCCCTAATCTTTTCCAAGCATAATCTCTTCAACATCACAGCGTTCACATAACTTATTCCTTCCTGTGTGTGCTGGAACCCATATAAATATGCTTGATTTTTCATTTTGAACTTAAGCGATTAATCAACTTTAAAATGAATGCTGTTGTTTACTGAATGTTGGGAAATATGAAAGTGTTTAGAAAATTAAATGTCAACCCTTGCATTTTTCCCAGGATTATTCTATATTTTATCGAACTAACATCCCGTTTCAATACATCTGCATAACTAAAATTGAAAAAGACTGCAATTAATTTAAACAATTCAGCCTATGATTTGTTTATATAAAAAACACAAACATTCCTATTAAACCTACTAAAGTTGTGTATGTAAGAATGTAAAAATGAAGATGTAGCATTCTGTCTTGAGTAACTTTATGATAGAATGCACAGAAATATGATAACCAGCTTTCATTGCCGTATGAGACATCATTAGCAGTGCATAAAATAAGCAGAACCAATATGGACATCGTAATATAATAACAATAATAATATAATAGCAAACCCAAGTCCCAAAGTGTCTTTTCAAACTTCTCAGATAATGTATAGAATTCCAAATATCCAAAGATTCATAAATCAAGAAGCATCTTTAAAGTAACGGCTATTTGACCCACCTGCCGCTGTACTATTAATTGTAATAACAGGAGGTGAATCAGAGTAAATGTCACAATAAAACAGTGCTGAAGAAAAAGTCAGTGAGTGAAGTTCCTAAATGAAAGCATTTAGTTATATATAATATTATTGGGTTGTGGATATTTTCAAAGTACACTTTTGAAATTGTTTGCATTTAAAGGTTAATTTAAGCTATGTTTTATATATTAAAGCTAACAGCATGCTTAATGCAAAAACTTTTATACAACAGAAAAGCATTGGACAACCTCTGCACAAAATATATGCAATATTTTCCCTCAAAGCTTCAAATGAAACCTAAAGTGACTTCACATTATTGTTTAGGATTTCTAAAAGTTGTTGTACATTCAAATTTCCTCAGCACTCACACACCCACCCACCCACTCACTCACTCACTCAAAGTGAACATCCGTAAATGCTGTGATAACGTCACATTCACCACATGCAACTAACCCAACTTGCAGAGTATGACCAGCCTTAAGCCTTCACCAATCAGGGCTGTCCACGTACAGTAAGTAAAAGCTTGTGAAAAGGAACCAAGCGAAGCTAGAAATCAGTCTTAGTGCAGGTTTACTGTGCACCTGACAGAGTATTGAGTGGTTTTGATCTACTCATCAGTTGGTCATGATAATTGTGGGGTTTTACCTGAGCGTGAGCTTCCTGCTGGCTGATGAAACTGTCAGCTGAAAGCCTCAGCTTAGCCATACGTGTATCCCAGATGTCCTTCACCAGCGTTCGAATCTCATCGGCTTTGGGAATGTTATCTGCAGCACTGAACACAAATATAATATTTCAATATACAATAAACAATATTATTAATTTCAAGTGCAAATATATGGACATGATCAATAAGCATGTGTCAGTGTTTTATAGAATACAGTTAAGACATGCTGATTTTCAATATTACCAAATGTATTTAGATAAAGAACATGCATGGTACGGCCATCACAAGCACTTCAAAAATAAAAGTTAATAATGATTGTTAAAACTTTTACAATGCTTGTAAAGAACATTCAGACTGTTGTATTTGCTATGATCATCACAGCACCAGGCCTTTCATTTTCAAACACTTAGAAAAAAAATTGCAGCTTTGAGTCCTGACACCAGCAGGAATTGTAGACATTTTTAAAGTGTATTTTTTTCTTTTCATTGAATTTTTGTCAAGTGATAAAACCAGAATGTTGTTAAATTAATATAAAATGACAGCTTTAACAACAGAGATGCATCACACCTGTAGTAGCCTAGCTTTGTCAATGGAGAGAAAAATATAGTAGAAAAATATAGCTCTTTGTTCATTTAGAATGGTAAAGTGCTTTGCTTGGGGGAGATTAGGATATATCAAGAGCCGCTTTTCCACTATCGTGCGGAATCGTTCTTTGTGCAGAACCGTTCCATTCCGTGCCAAACCGAGCCAGACAGCACAGATACAAGTGCTGCAACAAAGCTCTTTCAAAACATTACACAAAACGCATCAATAGTTGCCCTGGCAACACAATGTAAACGGCTCCCTTTGTTCAATTAAATTTAAATTAAATTTAAGACGAAACTAGTTTTTTCATGTTCATAAAAACGAAAGCAACCATGTGTCTAAACACTGTTAAGCCCCTCCATTATACAGGGCTGCTAAATATAGGTACATGTCACAGAACCCTTATTTATTAGAGGTATGTTGCGCGGCTCTGGATAAATTTTATTTAGAGAGAAAATGACCAAAATGTAACGTGATGATTGAAAATGAGTGGAGGGGAAATAAATAATATATTTAAAATCTCTGAACATAACAGAAAATTAAACAATGATAAGGCAACAATAATAGTGCATTTGTATTATAGTGGCAGAAGCAGGCACTTTCATAAATAAAAAATATAGCACTTAAATTGTTTCATTTTTGACAATCAATCAAATTACACAGTGGTTTTATATCAAAAGTTGATAATGATTTAACATATACTACATTTTGATGGTAAAATATAACCCTTTAAGTGATGGCTGCTATTTGTTTCAGTATTCAAACGTTAAATAACGAATGCAGCAAGTGAAATAAAAAAATTAATACGAAACAACACAAAGCAGGATATAAAGCATATAAAGGACTATTATATTTAGCAAAATGCTGCTCTTTTATCTTTGTATTTTTATCGTTTTATTTTTGTTATTTTTTTTTTGTCTTCATAATTAACTAAAAAGCTGTAAGCAAATTCTTGCTTGACGTTTCAGAAAATATTTGCATAGCTACCCAGTATATATTACAGATCACAAAAAACACAGAAACATGTTACATGCCCCCATAAATGTCAAACTTATGTATAACTAAATCATAAAATGGCCTTTAGAAATGATAAAAATTGCTCATTTTATTTTTGTAAAACATTTGTCAAAAAGTACTGTTATTTTTTGAGTAAAAGCAATACCGACAATAAATAATCCATATTTTTTTATTCATTCATTTGACTTGTTTATTGGTGCATATATAGGCTATAATATAAATCATACAACGGTACCTTGGACAGATACAGTGCCACTCCGTAAAGCTTTCAAGCAAAGTCCATAAAAATTAAGAGTTCACTTTCTACCGACCGTAGACTTTTGGACAGCCAACAATTACAGCACGCTGTAGCAATCCTTCAGGTGGTCTCGCCGGTATTAAATTAACAAGCCGCCTGGGCTTTGAATTAAAAAGTACAATTATTTCCTCGTTGTTAAAAAGAGTTGGCAAGTTCATGTTCCATGGATATAGTGGTGTTGTTGTGGACATCGATGATGTTAAGCATGTCTTTCTTTGCTTTATTCGATGCGCAGCAGGAAAAAAAAGTCTTTCAGCAGCGCATGTAGTCATTGGTAAAGTTCTCTCCCGGATCAGAGCAAGTGTTTGTGCTACCAAATACAGCGCTGCGTGCAAACTCACATTCAACCAGGTGAATTAAAGGTCTCATTGCCTAGGATTTCAATCAAATGAATCAAACTCTAGCCATGAATAAAACAATAGGCTATTTTATTATTTTAGATGAGGGGTTAGTAATTATATCATACATGGTTAATTGTATTCATGTCAATGAAATAATAACTTAAAATAGTTATATAATACTTATTAATAGTTATTACAGTAATAGTTAAATAAAATATCTTCGTAAGAATGTGAGGAGTTCTTCACTTCTCTGCCAGAGACTGCTCTATGGTTTTAAAACCCTTTTTAAACTCTACGGTTTAGACCTGGTTTACTTTTTTTCATAATAAATAAAGTGTAGTCCACTTGTGGATGTCTGATGACTAGCGTGCTTACGCGACGTCAACACACAGAATCTGTCGGCACAGTTCAGCACAGTTGTCTAACCGTGCAGAGAATTCCGGGCCGAGAACGGTTTGTAATCGTGTCGCGCTGTTCCAGGCTCAGTGGAGAAACAATTGTAACCATACTGAAGTGTTCTTAGAACAGTTCAGCTCGATAGTGGAAAAGCAGCTAAAGACTGTAGAATATGTCACTCGTTTACTTTGAATGGGGAAAAGCGTAACAGCAAAGACTATAGAATGCACAAGACATGTTACTTGTATCTTTGTGAATGGAGAAAAGTGTAACGTCAATATGGTGAATAAAGCCCCACATACTAGTTCAGGAGCCAATCATCGATCGCTATAAAACCTGATTTATACTTCTGCATCAGGTGACCGGCGTAACCCACGGCGCATGCAACGCGCGTGGCTGTGCATTTATACTTCTGCGCGCTGTCTCTGTCGGTCTGCATTAACACTTCCGAAATGCTAGTTGGCAGTGAGGTGTAAATGTTCCTCTGTGTCGAGTTTCTTCGCTGCTTTTTTGCTTTTCCTGAACACTTCAGGGATGTACAAGTGGCTCAAACTCGCTCATTTTAAGGCAGGAACCGGCGGACGTGCAACAACTTTAACTATGAGGTAAACACAAAACAAAACTTTCCATCGGGAGCTCCTTCACGGGACTCCAATCTTGTAAACAATTGCTCGCGCCATTTGCGCGGCTCTCGGTCCCGCCCAGACTCATCAGCGCTACCAAGCCGACCAATCACAGAGCTTACGCTACGCGTCGTTGCGACGTGTAGTTACAATTTTTGAGAGGTGCACGTCAGTGACGGCGACGGCCACGGCGAAGGGCTATGCGTCATACGCTGGCGTTTGACGCAGAAGTATAAATCAGCCTTAAGGCAAATAACGCCCGCCTTCTAGTACAGGAGCCAATCATCAATCGCTGGAGACCAGTGGTAGGGAACCTATGGCTCGAGAGCCACAAGTGGCTCTTTGACCAAAAATACGTAGCTCTCCAACTGTCTCCTTTCAATAATATTTTACAGCTTAAAAAATTATAAATGTCACTCAGTTTTCTATTGAAAATAAAATTACATTTCCTTTTTTATTGTATTTATTTACAGAAAAATTTATAAGAAATAAGCAAACAACTTAAGGGGCCCTATCATACACCCGGCGCGATAAGTCACAAGACGTGTTTGCCCCGACGTGTTGCTATTTTTAGACCAGCGCAACCTTAATTTTCCAGTTTTCTGCCGCATTGTTTAAAAAGCAAATCCATTTGCGCCACTTTGTGGACTCATGGGTGTTCCGCTCCAGAAAACAGGTGTGTTAAGGCACATTGTTTGGTGTTGTTTAATTTGAGAAACTAAAATAGACTGAGCATTAGACCAGCTGAAAGGTCTAAAGTCCAGCACAGAGCGAGTCAGGTGTCCACCTCGCTTACACATTGCTTAAAACCAAAGGAAGTACAACTATACACAAATATCTGTACAACTGAAAAAGAATTAAAGGATTAAAATATTACAAAAATTTGAATTTTCTACATAAACATATAAACCTTCATACCTTTATCTCGGGAGGCTTTTTTCAGTTTATTTACAACAACTTGCTTTTTAATAATGTTATAACTATTAGTAGTATTATTTATTATATGCGCATTATATTTGTTTTATTAAAAAGATTTGTCCATCTGTCGGGTTTTGGACCATATGGGGCATAGCACGTGTGTTAGTATATAATTCAGTTTTTTTGACCACACTTTGTTATTATTGTTCATTTATTTATAGCTTTAGACTTCGTGCCTAGATCGTTAAAATAGAACCCTACACTTCTATAACCTCACGCATGAAAATTCAAACAACATTTATGATGATGTCAAAAAGAAAAAGTTCTATAAATTGTCCATTCTTTGTTCATAAACTTGCTCAACATGTGATGCTTCATATTTGTTTATTTTTGAGTTGTGCATGTACATAAATAAAGGTGTTGTTTAAACCTGTATTGTTTATATCCAATAGGTCTTTAAAAAACTGCATTTTAAAAAAAAAAAAATCAAAAATGGCTCTTTGCCGAAAAAAAGGTTCTCAACCCCTGCTATAGACTGACGATACTCCGGGGAGAGGCTCAGACCAGGCGTGAGTTTCTGCAGATTTTGTTTGATTCAAACACTTAGAAATACAAACTAAAGAGACCGTTCTTGTTTAATTTTATTGGCGATTCCTAATATGGAGTTTAATCGTAAGCGTATATCAATATGGCGAATGAAGCCCCACCTTCTAGTGCAGGTGCCAATTATTGATCGCTATAGACTGATGATTCCCCGGGGAAGGGGCTTAGGTCAGACATGAGTTTCTGCAGATTTTGTGTGATTCAAATGTTTAGAAATGAAACTAAAGTGACAGTAGTTGTTGTTTTATTTTATTGGTGACTCCTGATATGAAATTTAATCTTAAGTTTAGCAAGCAATTTTGAGCATACTGCCCGAGAGCCGTTTCAAAGATGGCACCAACAAAGTTGGTGGTTCATTCCGTTGTGGTGACCCCTAATTAATAAAGGAACTAAGCCAAAAAGAAAATGAACGAATAAATAAAATGCAGTGTATCTGATGCTTTAGATTATGCTATCTACATACATTTGTATATACTGTAGAAAGTAGGGCTGCAACCGTTCAAACTTCTCACAGTTCCGTAAATATAACAGTTTTGGTATGATATGTGCTGTTTAGAAAGAAAAATGGCTCCAAACAAATTTAAAAAACAAATTGAACACCTATTTATTGAATAACGGACATCTAACAACTCAACTTATAAAATATAAAAATACAAGCAGTTTTTGTCCTCCTGCAAAAAAATAAGTAAATAAAAAATTTAACATTTTAATCAAAGATCTGTATAGTTTTCAAAATTAACATAAATGACCCAGTGTAAGCTATTTTATTTTAACAATTATAGGCCAGGGTTTTGCAAGAAAACCAGCATTTGTTTTTTTTTTGTTTGTGAATTTACATTGAGTGACTGAAGGCAATGTACTGTGTTGTGGTCCCACTTGCACTTTCGTGGTTTCTCTCCTTCACACAGACACGATATAAATTCAAGAACTCAACACACTGAGATGTGAGGAAAGTTGACGTCAGCGGAGTGAGTGTGGTAGAGAGTTCCAGAGTTTGGGTGCAATAACACTAAATGATCTGCCCCCCATTGAAGAGAGGCGGTACCGAGGGACAGCGAGAAGGCCAGAGTCAGCGGAACGTAATGAACGAGTTGGGGTGTAGGGGACAAGTATGCTGCAGAGATAGGAGGGAGCTAGGCTATTTAGGGATCTAAATGCAAGGAGGAGAATTTTGAATTTAATGCGATAAGCAACTGGGAGCCAATGGAGGTCGTACAAAATTGGGGTTGTGTGAGCAGAACGTTTGGTATAAGTGGTATAAGGAAAATACGTACTGTTTCTCAATTCTAAAACTGTATTTGCACGCAATTGACAAATAATCACAGGAAAATTAAACTTTAGTAACAAGGCAGCAGTGGCCCGATCGGGCCAGTAACGATCCTGTCTACTGTCCCGAGCATCTCACACGCTGGCCCCGGGCCATCGGGCAGTCCTTATTGTTGAGCCCTGTAATCTAAAGTGTACAAGGCAGTATTGCTGCAGTTGTTTTTATCCCCAAACCAAAATAAAAAATGTATATTTTTAACTGTGGATCACAGGACACACCAAATCATAGGAGGATAACAGGACATTTCACATTTTACCGAGAACCCCAAATAGTGAAGGATTTAAAGATCGTTGTCATTTTAGTGGCGACACAATTATATGAACAAATAGAAATAGATCCGTTTTCACAATTATGCATCATGCATGAAATGACCAGGTGTAAACAGCCTCAATGAGACACACTCTGACATTACATTAAAAAACAAGGCTGAAGGAGATCTGATACTCACTGGTTGAGTAATAATTTGGTCAGCTCCATGTAATATGGATTTGGGATGGGAGTAAAAGTGTCTAATTTCCTCTCCTGTTCACGGATGTCTTCTAGTTTGTCTGAAAATGAAAAGATCAGCAGCGTTTAGAGCCTGCCTTCAGAATAGATGGTGTCCCAGCACAGACAGACTGAAACTCACCTGTGTCCATCCATTCTGGAGGAACTATCCTGCATTTCTGCCGTTGTTTAAGATTGAGGGCCAACCAGACAGGAACTTCAACAGGCAGACCTGGGTTGAACGGGCCTAAATCTCCCTGGAAAAATTAATCAATAAATCAGATACATACTCAAGTAGCTAGCTGTAAGTGACCAAAAAAGTATGGTCTAAACAAAACCTGTAATTCAGAGATGGCACAAAACATGCTATCTTAATCCCCTTTCCTTTATTTCAATTTAGTCCATTATTTATCATGGATCGCCACAGAGAAATGAATCCCCAACTATTCCAGCAAATGTTTTATGTAGCGGATGTCCTTCCAGCCACAACCCAGTACTAGAAAACAGCCATACACTCTCACATTCACACACACACTCATACACTACAGCCAACTTTGTTTAGCCAATTCACCTGTACCACATGTCTTTGGACTGTGTGGGAAATCGGAGCACCCAGAGAAAACTCCACACAAAAGGTGGGACTCAAACCAGTGACCTTTTTGCTGTGAGGCGACTGTGCAAACCCCTGAGCCACCGCCCAATAAGCCATATGAATAAAGAATTTAACATTAAGTATATAGGACATTCTACCAGAAACGTATATTTTCATAAATTTATATTTTATAAAAAAAAATTATAATTATTTTTTTACATATATTTATTTACATATATTTATATAAAATGTAACAGGGCCAGACCTTTAAGCTTGTCCTACTTATAAAATCATACAAAAACAAGCATAAAATCATACAACTCAATGATAGAACACATCGTTGATCACTGTCAGCTTCTCCATCAAATGATGTCACTTCCGAGTCATAGCCTTAAAGGTGTATTGCACGCTTTTTTTGTTAAAGTTCATGCAAACAGGAGTGACCAAAACATGAGGACAATTATAAGTGTATTTGTATTATATATTTGTAGTATTTATTTGTAGAATGTAATTATAATTTCATGTTTTTAATCAATTGATGTGATTGCTAACAACTTTAACTTGCAATTACTACAACAGTTTTTAGCATGACAAAACTATTAAAGCTGAGGACAAGGACCCTTTTCACATTTCTAGGTTTCTCAGTAATGGAAGGCGTCACAGTTGGGTAAACTTAAAGTGTAGTAAATTAGAGAGTACAACAAATAATCTTTATTACAATCCTATTTGCTGAAATGATAAAAACTCCATGATGGTGTTATCAAAACTATCAGACTGATGACGGCAGCCAGAGGAAAGAATAATGTCAAATTTACTTTTAACCCCATAGACGCTGTAAATTTGTACAGAGTAAAATTTGTACATTTGTAAAGTTTTTAATGAAGAACAAAAATCTGAAAACCAAATGACATATTCCTTCACAGAAAAACTCAAAAAATCCAGTCCATTTTAAAAAATATTTGGAATAAAATACTTTTTATTCACTGTATTTATGTTTTTATTTCAGGGACAGACAATGTACAATTCTGGTAGAATGTCCCTAATATCTCAAGCGGCTTACTTGGAATAAACATTTAAACATGGTTACAAGCATTGACTCAAGACATTTGGCTTCGCACATCTTTTCACAAAATGTACTTTTGCTTGCTGTAATTAAACCTTTTAACACTGTCAGAGATTAAAATAAAATGTATTGTCTAGTATAAAACATAGACTATGAACTATATTTATCTATTAAGACACACATTATTTGTGTGTGTGTGCGTGAGAGAGAGCAATTCCATGCAAACGTCAACCTTGCCATGAAAAGTTTTTGCCAAAATAGCAAAATCGTTTCTTCATTTTTTGTGCAAGCAGGTACTTTACAGCACTTTAAAAATACTCAAAAATGTCTCTGTGAATGTTCTCAAATAATTATATTTGATTCACCAAAATCAATCACAAGTGCCAATGTCACATCTGTTACATCCATAACAAAGCTTTTCCCTCACAAATGCAAAAATGTCAAATCAAATCAATAGTTTTAGTACTATTTTGAGCCAACTCTTCTCCTTTTGATTATCATTATTTCTGTTGGATTGAGATTAATTTACAAAATTTTTACAAAGTATGTTGTATACTGTAAACTCACTAACTTTTTTGTCACATACATAGCGCCTGTTTATTTTCCTCATTTAAAGTATAAATTTTTTTTTACAG
Organism: Danio rerio; assembly: GCF_052040795.2. Lineage (NCBI taxonomy): Eukaryota > Metazoa > Chordata > Actinopteri > Cypriniformes > Danionidae > Danio > Danio rerio. The sequence goes on from NC_141038.1 coordinate 32,196,924, forward strand.
ATTGATCTTTTTCTGATCTCATAACTCTTTGTCAGTTGTTCTGGAAAATATAATTAAATGTTTCAATATAATGTTACCATATACTTTCTCTGTGAATTTATGTTTTGAGATTTTACTGCAAATGTCACATCCATAACGCTGGAATTGCTCATGTATGTAAATATATATATATATATATATATATATATATATATATATATATATATATATATATTTTTTTTTTTTTTTTTTTTTTTTTTTTTTGGCAAGAACCAAAACACATTGTAAGTGCTGGATATACACACTACTAATCAAAAAAATGTACAGATCATTTGAATGTGGTCATGTCATTGGCCCATAAACATTTCCTGCTTTTTATCCAGTGTTGGGGAGTAACTAGTTACATGTAACGCCATTACGTAATTTAATTACAAAATAAAAGTAACAGTAACTAGTTACAGTTACTAAGAAAAATATGTAATTAAATTACAGTTACTTTTGAAAATGGTAAAAATTACAAATGGGGTTACATCTAATATTTTTCTTTAAATCTCTGTGATATGTTGAATAATATTAATCTATTGCTTTGCCTGTTTTTGATATGCACGATGGCTTCTGCTAAGGCCATTTATTCAAGCTCTGATGCTTTTGATTTGCGGCGCAACCACGGGCGTAAATCCTGGGGGGAACATGTTCATTGTCCTCCTCACCAAATAAAATATATATATATATATATATATATATATATATATATATATATATATATATATATATATATATATATAAATAAACGCACTCTCTGTTTTGAAAAATATATGTGTGTATACCTAAAATAATTGTCTAAGTAGAAAAAAACCCCGCATTTATTATTTAAAATGCATTTAGAAAGAGTTCACCCCCACTTCCTCATAGTGGTTTGATCCACCTACTCCTCAAGTACACGAAGCCTGTCAACACAGTCACAGACAGACAGACGCAGAAGTTAGGTGTGTGGCTACAGGTCAATGTTGAATTTGAGTAAGTATGGTGTATTAATCACATTAAATAAATCGATTCTCTTCAAAGTTAATGCAGAATCATTTATAAATTAGTTGCGGCAAAAATGCAGATTACCAATGTCCATGAATCTGCTGTATTAGCGGTTAAAATTACTCATGTAGTTAACGTATGCTTGTTTAGCTTACGTTAGTGGCGCACTGCAAAATAATACGCCAAAGTGCATTGTTTCATTTGTGACGACTTGGCATAATGTTAACTTTACATTAACGGCCACAATTAGCATATTGTTTATCTGTGGATTTGCTAAATGAGCACTGTGCTACGTCCAAACTAGCCCCACTTTATTTTTTGTATAATCAATTTCAGTTCTGTTCTTAGGTGACTAAATTAATTTAAAATATAAAATGTCCTTGTTTTTATTGTTGTGATGATTTTTATGATAGTTTTTCATTCTTTATGTAAAGCACTTTGAATTAGCATTGTATATAAAATGTGCTACAGAATAAATAAACTTGCATTGCAGTGTCATGGACTAGATAAAATGATTGAGGTAAAGTTGTTTTTATATTCGCACATTCATTCAGTGACAGCTCCATACATTGTTTACCATGGTACTTTGAATATTTGAACTGAAATCTCATGCAAGTTTGACTTCAAAACAACATTAATAATAATAATAATAATACATTTTATTTGTATAGCACTTTTCCAACATACATGGAACTCAAGGCACTTCACAAACAACAAACAAGCATTGTAAAATAAACCAAATACAAAATAATGTATATTAGACAATTAAAGCAAAATATATACTCAGATAAAAGCATACATGTACACGCATATATGCATACATCTACACAATCACACACAATATTCTTTACATACATGCACACACACCGTACATGCATATGTACATAAACCTACACGATGTAGATAAATTGCATAAACTTCACAAACTTATATTCATACGCAATTTTAAAAAGGTGCTTCTTAAGCTTTTTAAAAATAAATTCTGGGGGATTCTTTTAATTAATTTGGGAGACAGTTCCAAGATTTTGCAGCATAGTAACTAAAAGAAGTGTCGCCAGATAGCATCAGATTTACAAAGTGAAATTCTAAAAGTCGAGTGCTAGAAGAGCGTAGCAAACGGTTTAGATTATATTTTGATAAGCAGTCAGAAAAGTATGAAAGGTGTCATGTTGTGTAGTGCCTTATAAACTAATAAAAGAATCCTAAAATTTATTCTATTAATGCTGCTGTGATATGTTCTTGTGTCTTCAATTTCAATAAAACTCTGGCTGCTGTATTTTGTATCAGTTGCAGCGTCTTTATAGAACCTTTAGGTAAACCAATATAATATTAACACTAACTGTAAACAATGCTGTACTTTGATGGTTGTTGGCAGCTAATATGATTTTACTATTTAGAATTTCCAATGAATACTCTTCTGAGGTAATATTATGAGAGACTGAATGTGCAAATATAAAACCAACTTTACCTCAATGATAAAATGACAGAGAAAAGGAAAATGGACATAAGATTATTTTTCAGTGCAGCTAAACTCCAAGTACAAAAAGTTCACATATTAAGCAATTTGGCTTTAAGAATGAGTGCTTATGAAAATACTAATGTCACATTATCAATCACAGGCAGAAGAGAAAGAACTGATTGAGGAACAGACAGAGCAGGGTCAGTCAGATGTACAGTGTCAGGTAAGGGTGTTGTGCTTTATTGAAGGGATAATAATTCTTTTAGGGGTGAACAATTTTTAAAAATATTTTCTGAGTTGTGGCTGTTTAGCAGATGAACCTCACAGGCTCACCAATTTACAATATGATCTCTCAATTTAACAAGTGTAATGTAAACCAGTTAGTTATTATGAGTATGGAAAATGTCTTTTCCTGCATTTATTTGGCTTCAGGAGTCAGTCTGTTGACTGTAAACAACACAACAAACAATGCAATAAATAGTTTTCAAGAAAAATTTGCTGTCATTGAACCTGAGAAAAACTTTGAAAATAACCATAATGATGTAGTCTCCATGCTGTAATATGAACAATAAAAGCATTTTTAACTGCGGAGACATATAAGTACAATTCGGCTGTATTATTTGTGTCCCCTTCAAAAAATCTTTAAAAAATTGCTCATAAGAAATTTTATATTTATTGTCCCCCCTACTGTCAAATTAATGGCCATGGGCGCATCATGTCTAATCCTCCTTGCCATTGAAAAGCATGAGGAAGCATCTGCAGGTATGTAAGCTAGCGTTTCTTTGTTTTATAAAAGCAAATGTTTTTGTCGTTATCGTGAGTGTACAGAAATAAAAACAGACCCTTAAATTTCTAATCATATATTATGATTTATAAAGTTATCGATTTGTGAATTTCAGGGCACCAGCAGACTCCTCTGGCCAAAGTGATGTTATCACATTACCAGTGTAGCTAGCTTAACTACATTTTTCAGTAGCGTGACGGTAGCGTCGCTAAAAAATCAAATAGCTTTTCACAGTAGCGAAGCTATTTTATTAGTGAAGTAGCGCAGTAGTGTCCACACAAGCTACATTTACAGAACGCGGATCAATATTGTTTAAAATGTGTAACACCTGGTTTTATTGGATTTTTTTGTTTTTGCTGTTATGTACTATAATTTATTTCTGTTTGGTACAGCATATTATTTACAGTAAATAATTGAAATGAACAGTTCTGCCTCATATGTTTCATTGGCAGTTTTATTGATCACTAAGATGTGATTGATTTGGATTTAAGTGGCTTCGATTTAAAAATGAAAATTTCAAAAATTAGATGTATTTTTTTATTGCAAATGCCACATAAATCACCTGCACAACTAACTAACATTGTGATTTTGTAACAACAGTAAACATGCTTTTGTGATAAGGTCTGGTTTTGTGGTGGCTCTACTTTAAATTTAAATAAATTAAATAAATTTTATTTAAGTGATGAAAGCTTTTGAGATTCTAACAGTAAACAGAGCTACTGTAAGCTCACTCCTGCTCTGTATAAATGCTTGAAAATTATTTAGTTGAAAATGTTTATTAGAAAATTAAAAGCAATCAAAAAGTAATCAAATGTAATTAGTTACTTTACTTTTATAAAGTAATCGAAAGTTACAGTAACTTATTACATTTTAAATAACGTTAGGGTAATTTGTAATCTGTAATCTATTACATTTCCAAAGTAACCTTCCCAACACTGTTGTTATCAAAATATTTCATAACTGTAACAAAAGGCAGTTCGATCATAACTTAATATTAAAACTGGTATAATAACATTATTTATCAATACGTGGCGGTTTGGGATTCTTAGAAACTATAGAAATTAAAAATGTAAAACAGGAAATACGTTAGAACCATTGTTTTTGCTAACATCCTGAAAAAGGTCTTATATATTTACATAATATATTTTGTAAGATTCCTTTTTTATAAATATATCAAAACTCATTTTAATTAGTAATGTGCATTTTATAGTCGACAACTTTAAATTCGATTTGCTCAATACTTATTTACTAACATCTTCAGATTCCAGATTTTCAAACAGTTATCGTTTGTTTATCTGTGTTGATGTATTGTATTGGTGATAACTCGCATGTCGAGACTACCACAAGCATGCCTGGCAGAATTTCATTATTTTGGGCTAAGCAATGTTATGTTAACCTTACTCGTAAACATTTGAACAAGCGAACTATTAGCACAATGAAATCACCATAGATACCAATTTACATGATGTAGATTATAAATTGACTCACCCCAATCAAATAGATTTTATCGAGACTGAAGTTTGGGATGATTTTGACCATCTCTTTCTCTGCTAAAAACTCGACCTCCGCTGGATCCATTCTGCTGTGTGACAAGTTTTCCCGCGTCTGTCAGACATGTGTCTCTGACGTCAAGGAGGGGCGGAATCTGAGACGCTCTGAAGCAACAATTAACATAAGAGCTGCCCTCTAGAGGTCACTCCTGATCCTGCAGTTATAATTCATATCATTTATATCGCTAAAAATAACTAACCAAAGACCACTGCTTTACAAAATCTTAAAAACGAATTGAAAGCAAATCTAAAAGTTTACAATTAATTAGACTAAGTCTCAATGAATTGCACAAACTGAATGTTTGTCTTTCAGCCACGGAGAACTATGCAAAGTGACCATATTAACAAAAAACATTGTAAACTGCTAAAAAAGGTAAACTTTAGTTAGGGCATAATTATGATATGCTGATATAACCAAATCCCTTCAGGAAACTAATAAAGACTAACTTAATCACTAAGTGCAGGCAACCCAGACATTTTAAAGCAATATACCCAATTTTTCAAGATGTAAAATAATTCTCTGATGTCCCTAGAGTGTGTGGGAGGTTTTGGCTCAAAATACCACACAAAAAAGCTTTTATACCTCTTTGAAAATGGCCCTTTTAAGCTTTGATCCAACTTGTGCTGCTTTTCAAAAGAGAGCAGAGCTATAAACTTCTGTGCATAAGAAAATATGAAAAGAAGTGTCTCAGAAGAAGGCAGTCAACGAAGACTGCAGTGTTCATTTGTGCATCCTAAAACTCCTCATTTATAATGCCTCTTAGTCGTTGACATCATCTTTGGTAGGTTTAGCATAAAGATACTATCAGCAAATGACGGCTTCTCACTCGGGCTGTGTATGCTAATGAAGGAGAGATGATTAGCGGAACATGTAGAAATGGAGAAGGTCAATAAAAGTGTTTTTACAATTATAATAGAAGTATTTTTTAACCATTAAAGAGGTTGGCTATATTCTCAAATTGTAAACACACAACTGTTTAAACCCCTTAGTATTTTTTTTTCTTCCCTTCATAATAGGTTCCCTTGAAAGTCTGTTTTTCTTTGAAATGCAAGTGAATCAAACTGAAACGCTGTGTGCTCCATCTGACAGGCGTCACAAACTTTTCTAGAGTTGATAAACTGCGAATCAAACCCACTAAATCTGAAATAAAGTTACATAAATACACAGAATCATATTTAAATAAGGCAGAATTAGTTTGGTTTTGTCACCATTAGACTCAAAGAGTTAATTCAGCTAACTTTGAGCAACAGCCCAGCGATCTCTCAACTATTCAAACAAAAAGTCCAGAATTACATCTTGCCTTTATTATCAACTATAATATATTTGTTTAAAATGGTTTTTCAATTTTTCTTCACAACAAGCAAACATGATATGCAGTCAGACATGCATTCAAAGCATACTGCGATCATTCAGAATACCTCTTACTGCAGATCATCCTGTTTACCTATACAGGTAGTGGAGTGTTACTAAATAGTCAATTCATTAAACAGCTGCACAAACATCGGTTTAAAGTAATTTAGAAAGAAGAAAGGTTTTTATTATTATTATTCATACCAATAAATTTACTGAACTTCGGAGCCAAAAATTATTCCACCATTGAATGACTGGTGTGCTGCAAACACTAAAATAATCTCTTGAAGAAATATATTAATTTCTACAATATAACATGTTCATTTCAGCAAGTAGTCAAGTAAACAATCATACCAGTAATTGAAACTAAAGCTAAACAAGAACACAATTAACATTTTTAGCAATTAAAAGCCATTAACCTCAAAATTATTCCAATCATAGTTTCCCACCCTTGAGTCATTCCAAACCACTATAAAAATCTGTTCATTTCTGAATCTCAAATAAAGTTAATAAAAAGATGTGTGTGCGGACATTGAAAGTCTATTTACCCCAAACTTTGGCATATCCAAATATCTTATATTTTATGAAATAACCTTCATGTGTGTTCCAGAGATGACCAAAAGTCTCATTGGTTTGGAATGAGAAAGGGAAGTAAAAGATGACACTATATTTATTTTGTGGTGATCTAAACCTTTCAGTTGCATTAGAAGGACTAGGTCGGTAGCAAAATTATGCCTTAATTTTTCATTATACAAACTACAGCTTGAAAACGGGTATAAAAACATCTCTGACTCTTAGAGTCACCACCACTTTTTCCAACCTGAGAACACAGCACTAATGATGTTTTTCTCCCTTTTACTCTCTCTCAAATCTTTCAGGTCAGCAAGAAAAAGAGAGAGTGTCACTGATATCTGGACAGACGTGCATCTCAATTCAGCAGAGATTGTTTGTTTGGACCTCAGGATGGCTTCAGCATAGATGTAATACAGATTTATTGATCTCGGGGTTGGTCCAGTCATTTCGTAGGTCGTCCAGATGGTTGTCAAAGTCCACAAGACTCTCGTATGATTTGTTTTCTAAAAGGGCTGCAGTGATCTTCTGTGCCTCCAGCCAATCCTCAAAGCAGTCGCTGCGATTTAAAGAGAGTTATAGCATGACAAACAATATCTAGGTCCTTTTTATACAAATGGCAAAATGATTAGCCCTATTAACATTAGTGAATGTTAATTATTTTTCAAATATTTTCCCAAGTGAGTTTTTCCTTCTGGAGAAAGTCTTATTTCTGTCATTTTGACTGGAATAAAAGCAGGGTTTTTTTTATATGCAAGGTCAAAATTAGCCATCTTGATTGGCTACAAAACAAACCACTGTTGTCCAATGACTTGACTAATTAACCCAACTTGCCTAGTTAAACTTTTAAATTGCACTTTAAGTTAAATACTAGTAACCTGCAAAACTAGCAAAATAGTATGCACTGTCATTATGGCAAATACAAACATTAATTATTAAAACATGAATTTAAAAATGTTCTGTTAAACAGCACATGGGAAATATTTTAAAGGAGTTCTAGGGCTAATAATAGGTTATAAGCACAGCTAGTGTTTCTTCATATACTGATAAATTTCCGGTGACTTTTAAAATTTTTATACGGTTCCTTTTACAGCATCAATGCCATAATATAATCAGTTAAATAGACTACAGCATTCATTTAGTTGTTGAAGTGTAAAATGAGATGAAAAGCTGTTTACAGGCACGCACCCAGGAATAGCAGGCTAGCACAGAATCTCCATTAAATATACAGGGGGAAAATAAATGTTCATATTTTAAAGACATGATGTTAAAAATGGAATTCAATGCTTCTTGTGCATTCTGAGACCCACTTTCTATTGTATATCAATCAGGCAATGAAAAATTTTGATTTTTAAAGAAAACTGACTGATTTTGTAATGGCAAACAGTTCACCGGTAGCATTTGACCCAGGTTACTGAAAAATGTACAAGTCCTTAAGCATACTTCTGCATATACCCTATTTTGATGGATGGTTGAATATTAATTTTTTTTTTTTTTTTGGAGCTACAAGGCTGTCAATGTATTATTGCATTAAATGGTTTGGTGTTATGAATTGTTTTATAAATTTTCCTTAAACATAGTTCAATTTAAAAATTCATTATACTACTTTGCTGAATTCAAATACAAAACAAAACTTGGTATTTGATTATTTACAAAACAACTAAATTAACTGTCTTTAACTAACAAAAATAATTTATTGGTGTTTATAAACATTTAAACTGCAAATAGGACACTTTTATATAAATTTGTATTCAATTATTGACCCCATTTATTCACACAAAAACAAACAACACAAAACACTTATATATAACATACAGTAGCTCAAACATTTAGCAAAATGCCTTGTGAGAGCCAGCAATTTTATGACAGAGCATGTCAAACAAGCTATTGTGTGACATTAAATTAAAATGTTTTAGTTCTCACCACTTGAATATCTCCAATACTAAATATTTCTGATAATAAAATAAAAAAGAATAATAATGAAAAAAAAGAATAATCATAATAAATTATTATTAAGCCATACAGCCTTAATTTTAGTAAGGAACAAATAGAGAACTTTTTCGTTATTACAAATGTTGGGAGTTATTTGAGCAAAAAAAAAAATGTCCTTTTAAGTTACACTGTAACCACTAACAAAAATTATAATGAAAATGTATAATAATTATATAAATGAACCCTACTCACGTGCTTGGCTCCCTGCACTTCCACTTGTTGTCATGGTGATCATAGATGAAGAGAACTGGTACAAAACATTCCATAGTGAATCTGCTGTTGTCCATCTGATGGTGACAAACCAAAGCAGTTTTACTGTGTATTCATTCGAATGCATTTCTAACCATTTTAATGAACAGTTTCATGCAAATTACCATTATCATGGCAGCCTCGCTGAAATTTTCAGAGATTCTTGCAGCGACCTTCTCAGCCACCTGGTTTGGTCTGTAAAGATTTGTTAATATGTCAACATCACACAAACAGACTCGGGAAATCATGAAAAACATTTGAAGAAGCCTCAAGTTTACCTGGTTTCCTTTATACGTTCATTTGCTTGGTAGTATCCAGCAATGACATACTTGTTCTCTTTGCACCATGTATCAATCTGAGGAACGAAACACAATATATCTTTAATGTTTCCATCTGATTGAATTGAAGGCCCTTTGAGTTTGATTAAGGTTCTTAAATGTATGATGCAATGATACTTGTTAAAAAATGATTTAAACTTTGATTAGCTGTTTTACCTAGACATGCAATCTATTAATTTCAGAATCATTACCCTTAATAACAGTTTTTATATATAAAAAATAAAACATAATCATGTGACGGTGCTAAATGACCTTAAAGGTGCAAATACAAAAGCTCAAAAAATTACTGTTAACAGTTAAAGTATGTCCGTTGTAAGCATAAACCTTCTTCCGAAAATAAACTAAAAAAAAGACTCATCTTACCAACGTAAGAGCTACCTCCAGCATGGGGGCCAGCGCCAGAGCCCCGTGGAAAAGTGGCACACAATCCACGCAGAGTACCGAGTCTCTGGGATTGTCCTTCTTCTTGTGTTTCTCGGCGACCAGCAGTCCGTTCACCGCGCAGTGAGGATATTTAGCGGCGTGCAGCAGCATCTTACAGTAGGCTTGAGTGGTGAGTTTTAAAGACATGTTTACAGACCTTACTGAAATCGAATTCCCCTTTCGTCAACAAAACCTAGCAATGTCGGTAAAAAATGCGAGTCATAAAAATTCAACCGTACATTCACCGTGCCTAAAGTATGTCATTTGACTGAAGTTCCTTGAAGACGTTATTTCTTCATTTGTTACACGTCAACCACCATTCTGGATCTGACATGCACAGCTCATGAACTGGTTGGAGTTTCTTCTTCTTCCTTAGGGGTGATGACAGACCAACTTGAATTGCGCAATCCCGCCACCTACTGGATAGGAATGTGAGGCGGATAATGGTTGGAACCTGTGACAGCGGTAAAGGCAGTGAACATAAAATAGACTATTTTAAAATAGATTTTAAACATAGACATACATTTTTAAAATAGTCTAAAAATGTATGTATTGAGATGATATTGAAACAACAGATGTTTTTTTTTTTTTTTACTGTATGTTTGTGGATGCATTATGGGCAGATGTTTATGACTAGCTTTACCCAAAGATTTCACAGATTTTTGAATGAATGACATCATTTATGGAGTTGTAATGGACAGTAAGGAAGATGCCATGTTAATCAACAACATTCTTATGCTTGGAAAATTTAGCATACATAAATCAAAATATTTGAAGGTAAACCCACTGTTTTGTGCTTTTTATAACAAGATTCTTTCATTTAAACAAAAAGTGTCATTGATCTTCTAATCAACCCATCTCTATGAAACATCCACACACACACTCATTCACACTCATACGCAACCGACAATTTAGCCTACTTAATTCTGTACTGCATGTCGTTGGACTGTGGGGGAAACCGGAGCACCCGGAGGAAACCCACGGGAACTCAGGAAAAACATGCATACTCGACACAGAAACGCTAACTGACCCAGCCAAGGCTCGAACCAGCGACCTTCTTGCTGTGAGGCTACAACACTACCTACTGTGCCACTGTGTCACCTTACTGTACATGACTATATTAAAAAAGACCTAAATTCATTCATTTCTTTTTGGCTTAGTTCCATTATTAATCTGGGGTCGCCACAGCGGAATGAACCACCAACTCATTCAGCGCTATTTTACACAGCGGATGCCCTTCCAGCTGCAAAGAGAAAAACTCATAAATTATTTTGATCAATTTTATTTCTTTAAGAAAAAAATCTAATTTATTAACTATGGTTGATTTGGGAAAATTTCTTAACAGAACCTGAAATAACAAGATGTCTTAAAGAAGAAAAGAGTATAAAGGCAATAATATTTCAAATTATGGAACATTCTAGCAATTCGAGAAGGCAGGAGAGAAGTGTAGAATGCTGATGTGGTTCTAGTTAAAATAACTCTTCATTTCAGGTTTGTATAATGTGTATAATGTATGTTTGTATAATGTTGTATAATGTATTATGTCACTGCTAAAGTTCAGTTTATTTCAGATTGGTCTAACTGTAATGTAAAACGTAACTTCATATTCACAGAGAATTTAACATAAACTCTCTAATGCATGTTTTGTTTTGATAGCCCAGTATGAGACATTAATTACCTTGACAAAAACATCCTTTGTATTTTCAGTTTTTAGTTTAGTCATTTGCGTTTTCCACACTTTGCACATTTATTTCCCTCTGCCCCCATGCACTCTACAGCTTTGTGTCAAATTTTAAACATCTCAGTGGAATTAAAACATACAATTGAATACTGCACATCTAATGTATATGTTTTTTGCACAACAGATTCTTTAAAATGCACCTTTTTAAAAACACTTCAGCAAAATTAATATTACAAATGTCATATTAAAAAAAAGTCTTTCTTCTAAAAAATGTTTCATTTACTTTTTATAATGTTGTTAGGCAACCACTTGCATCTCATTTGATTTAACTGTAGCCTATCCTTTTAATCAGTTTAATGTTTAATCTGGGAATAATTTGGTACCTTAGCAGAAGACAATCAAAGGACTCTGCCCTGTACTCAAATTCAGATATTCTGCATTATTTTTTATGATATTGAAAACAGTTAGCGAAGACTAATATATATTACTCACTTTTATCTAGGTTAGAGATGCCCAAAGTAGGGTCTGTAGTAGGGTCTCACCATCCCATCTGAGATGAGCGTGAGAATGAGGGAAAAGGTTATGGAGAATGCCTTTCGTCATCTCTAATTTGACAAAAAATTTTTTGTTTCTTTGTTTTGTTGCTGAGATACAAAAAGCAAATGGACATTAAATGTCTCAACTAAATGTGAACAGATAACTTTTTTCAGTGTTAATGATTTAGCAGAGGGTAAATGAAGTGACTTACAATTAGGAGAACAATTATATTTTATTTCACAAGTTGTAGTATACAAATTGTCTCCATCTCTATTGCAAACAAGGAGGAAAAAGTAAATAAACTAAATAAAGGAAAAGAAAAAAACAAACCCCTAATGGCCACCGGTTACCCAGAAAGTGAGGACAGATGAGGTACCCAAGAAGCAGTGTTCTCACCACACTCAGCTCACAGCAATCACACTGAAACCTAAAAAACACAAAAATCAACAGTGACCAAATCACCACACAATCCCAACCACCTTTTCTCCACCGCCATCCACACAGTGCAGGGAACCCAGTAGCCACTGATGGTAAAGCAAATCCAAAACAGAACCTACAAAAGAAAGAAAAGTTTAACAAAGGAAAATACAAATACAAATTGTTGTCAACCTAGCAACATAATAAACAACCCAAATTCGCATACAACAAAAGTCAACAAAAAAGATTCAATAACAAAAACATTATTGTAAGTCTAAAGTAAACGGCAACCGTGCATCCCTAAAAAGGGGAAACACAGTTTATTACAACATTCTCTTATAAATGAGATCGGTTTTGTTTTTGTTGTAATAAATTCCTTATAAAATATAAAAATATATACTGTATTATTTAATACAAAGCAATGCTTTCTAGTTATTTTTAAATATTATAAAAAAATAGGACCCACTAGAAAAAACGTTTGGGCACCCCTGATCTAGACTAACTACAACAAGACTTAACTTATATTATTATAAAATTCTAATAATAATGTGTTTTTCAATATATGCTGTACTGGCAAAAAAAAGTTCCGCCGAGTGAAGACACCCGGAACCTGGTTGCTGATGCAAACAGCCAAAACGATCATTATAAGAGCGGAGCACTAATAATAGGTATTATTTTTTTTGTATAATTTTATGTGCATTGCAATATATATATATATATATATATATATATATATATATATATATATATATATATATATATATATATATATATATATATATATATATATATATATATATATATATATATATATATATATATATGCAACAATACAGAAGCACAATATTTACAAAAAAATGACTTGGTTGTAGGACCGATTTATTCGTCAGCCATAACAGGTCATATTGCTTTACCCACACATTTCCTGTTCGAGTGTCTCACTTCCTTTATCCTTCCTCGAGCGAGCGGCGGTCGGAGACGCTAGGTGAGAGACAACTAAACGTTTTTGTTTTTGTAGAAAACAAAATCAAAGATATCTTGATATGTACTTTGTCTTGTTTGTTGTAGTGCTGCTTAATTCACCTGAGTGTCGAAACTAGCAATTAAACGAGTTTCAGGTGGTGCTAGAGATATCGAGGTTGCTGCGGTTGGTGACTGATGCTGGGTTAGCTTTTTAGCATTAGCCGAATGCCGGTGCATGTTTTTTTAACTATCCAGCACAGTGTTAAAACTTAATTAAAAACATACTTTGATATATGCCATCATGGCGCTCCTTCTTTTATCATATATGAGTTATTATGTTTAACGTGTTGCTTTTGTTGTTCATTCGCTCTTTATGAAGATGTGACCTTGTGACGTTAGTTAGCCGTTCATGTCAACGTCAGTGTTATTGCCACTAGTACTACTGTGTGTGCTGATATAAATATACTTTAATGCTTAGCAAATGCATATACTCTTGTATTTTATGCATTTTAGATGTAATGGAGTCATAATAATATAATTTGGTCATGGCATTTTTTTAGTTGAGTATATCTTTTTATTAATGGGATGCATTGCTTTGCATATAAATATTTTAAATACCATTTAAATTGAAACATAATAATGCATAAAATGTACATTTATTGTTTGAAGATTAAAAAAAGTTAATAACCAAACATCTGAACCACTAAAATTAATGTTTCTGTAGATAATAAAAAAAATCTATTCACCATTCCCCTCTGCTTGAATATATATGCTCTAGTTCTGCAGCTGTCACTTTTATTGCCTCTTTGTATCAAACCTGAGCTGTTAAAAATGGATGATTAAAAATACTGTTTGTTTTTTTTATTTTGCTCTCACAGAATGTTGGCAACTACGGCATTTCGTCTTGTTGGTAAACGGGCCTTGTCCACCTCCATCTGCCTTCGTGGTGCACATGGTAAATTGCATTGCAGCGATTTCCCATCTCACTTTTTTATTAATAATTACTTATACTTAAGTAAAATAATACAATTAGATAAAATTTTAAATTAAAATAAACATATTTCTCTCAATTTATTTATTGAGAATGTTTTGTCATCTTATTGATAGTATTTCTTCCTAATATAAAACATAAATGTTGTCCTTTTTTGACAGTTGGTCAGAATAACAAAAGGCACCATGTATTCAGACAACAATACTATTGCTTTAGCCTAAGAAGACTTAATAAAATCACCATCTGGTGGATTAAGCCTCATTTTCAACTAATAACTGATGGCATTTGTGATTTTTGATTAATTTTTCTAGGGAAAAAAATGACTTGTTAATGAAATGTTATCACGCTTTAATATAAAATACATATTTTTAAAACTCAAACTAAAAGTGCTTAGGAGTAGCTTGAGGTAGTTCTTTGCGTATGGGATTCATCAGAATCTCCAGCAAAAGTAAGTCCAAGGCACTTCAAAAATTAGGAAAAAAATGTAAAATGTATTTTAAATATTTTTTCCACATTTTTCAAGTGCCTTGGAATTACTTTTGCTGTTTCTAAATATTTTTTTAAGTTATCTTAATTTTCCATAGATGTATGTTTTCAAATTGTTTAACGGTTGTTCAAATAACCCTTTCAGGAGTTGCGAAGGTCGAGGACTACTCACTCCCTGCATACTTTGACCGACGAGAGAGTCCTCTTCCGGAAATCAAGTTTGTGCAGCAGCTGAGTGCTGATCAAAAGTCTCTCAAGGAGAAAGAGAAGGGATCCTGGGCTGCACTGTCCAAAGAGGAAAAGATTGCATGTGTGTTATATGAGAATTGGAAAAAAAAAACGTTGTTTGAGTTTTTATTTCAATGTGCTAATTTCCGTTGTTTAATTTCAGTATATCGTATCAGCTTCAAGGAAAGCTTTGCTGAAATGAATCAAGGATCAGGAGAGTGGAAATCTGTGGTTGCAGGAATCTTCTTCTTTGTCGGCTTGACTGGCTTAGTAGTTTTGTGGCAGAGGAAATACGGTAAGTGTTAGACTTCAACATGCCTTATAAAAGTATTGCTGATCATCTCATCCAGGAAATATTGAAACAAATTGTCTTTTCTTTTTTTAGTTTATGGAGATGTCCCCAATACTTTTGATCCTGAATACAAGCAGAAGGAGATCCAGAGGATGCTGGATATGAGAATCAACCCTGTTCAGGGATTTGCTGCCAA
This sequence comes from Danio rerio, assembly GCF_052040795.2. Classification (NCBI taxonomy): domain Eukaryota; kingdom Metazoa; phylum Chordata; class Actinopteri; order Cypriniformes; family Danionidae; genus Danio; species Danio rerio. The sequence continues at coordinate 32,212,439 of NC_141038.1, forward strand.
ATGGGACTATGAAAACAACGCTTGGAAGAAATAAATGATGTAAAAATTGATCTGTTGGACCAGGCACACACACACCCTCTAACCAATAAAAAGAAAAGTCTGCAATTATTGTTTGTCCACCTGTTACCTTCAAATGGTTTTGGAAGATGACTTCCTCTTAAGGTTATGTATCATAAATAAAATGTCAATATCTCTCAAAGTAATTGTTTTATTTTGTCTAAGGATATGTATTGTGCATAATTTTACAAGTGAAATAATTATTCTTAAATTCAAATGAATAACTTCATTTTGACAATGGGATTAAAGCATATACATTCCTTTACATACAAGAAAATAAAAATAAATGTATGCAATTTAAGTAAATGCAGTGGGATGAGAAACAGTCTGAATTCAGTTTTAGACCTACTTGTGGCAGTTTTTTTTAAGCAATCATCAACTGCGTTGCATTTTTTTAAAACCTGAAGCAAAGTTAATGGAGTTCTTTCTTCATGACGTAATAAAGAGAGACATTAAAAACTATAGTTGATGAATTCAGATGCAAAAGCGTTGAGTGCCATCAGCAATTTTCTTCTAAAATGAGCATTTTCTCAGCCTATTTAAGTTCAGTTATTACAAGTCAAAAGCAATGAAAATAACCTATTTGTTGCAATAAAACAGAAATTACTGATCTTACACAGTTGCCTGAAATAGTTATTATTTTTGAAGAAATGTAAACTCCAGTTGTTGTTTTTTTGATACAAATTATACTTATAAATACAATTCTGTAATTTGCTCCAGCATGTTAACCACTGCTCTTTTTTTCTTAAAAAAAAAAAAAAGGATAGATATAGAATAGTTATAAAATATCTTGAAGGATGAGGGTAGCTGTTGATGGTCCTCGTTGGCCTGGTGTGGAAAATAAAGTGAAAATGTGGGGAAAAGTGGTAAAGTTTGGTAAATGATGGTAAATTAAATTTTGGGGGTGAACAATGAAAACTGCATAACATGTTTTAAATTCGAGATTAAACATGTAGTTGTTTTACCAGTGCTGTTTCTCAGAGAATCGAGTTGTGTGTATACTATTTTCAAAAGGACTTATCTTGTAGTGACGTTGTGGTCAAAGTTTACTCCGCGAGTAAACGTTTATTGAAGTTAAGAAAGGGTTAAAGTCTATGCTGTGACGTCAAAAAGGTTCAATGTTTTGATTTCGGCAGAATTCCGGAAGCTGTCACACCGACTGTTTTCTTCTGTGAGCTTACTGAATATAATTAGACTTTTACTATTGAACGCAGTCGTTTTCGAGCCGCATGTCGATTCTCTGATGCAATGAACATTCTGAGGTCTGTTTGCACGTAAACTTAACAGTCGTTCCTGACAAATAACCATGGGGAATGGAATGAATAAGGTAATGAGCGTTATAATACTTGCGGATAATTTTGTTTATTTCTCATTACGGTAGTGGGCCATGTTAAATGTCAGCTGCTATATTTATAAATTTGACATTTAAATAGCCTAGACGCCAGGCACAGTCTGTACACTGTATACAGTTACGTCTAATTCTTTATTCATTATTTAGCCTTTCAGTGCCCTCACTAAAAGTACACTGAGGTGGTACAACGTATGTTTTTACAAACACAAACCGATCACAGTAGGCTGTATTGCTACATCACGCTGTTACTTTGTGATATAAGGGTGATATTTAACATAACATCATGTTATATCACGATTACACTGGGTGCGCAGTTCTTTAATTTATGTGTTAATTAGGTCAGTGCAGCTTCTGTCTGCCTATGCAAATTGTTGTCAGGTTACAGGTTATTGAATTGTTCATTAAACCGGACAAGTTAAGTCAACGATAAGATTTTTTTTCTTTGTGTTATCTGAATGTCATTGTAAACGCAGCATTCATAAAGCGACTTCCATATTTCGTGAGGAGTAGGCTATAGTTAAAAAAAAAAAAGTACGTCAGGACCATTATAATAGTATAATGTCAACTAATTCATAAATGTAGGCTATTATTTATAGCCTACTTTTTACCAGTTACTGCTCATAGTTTTAAACTTCATTTGAAAATGTTCATGTTTTTCAAAACCATCAGAAACCAAAATACAAACTGTTAAATAATTTTTATTTTACCTTTATACGGGTATATTTATTCATGTTTATTATTTATTTATTGTGATGGACCTATATATGCAGTGTAATTTCAAATGTTCAGCTTTTTGCTGTTATGTGTAAAAAAGTTAAATAAACATTTTTGTTTTACGCATAGGTCATTGATGGTCTCTATCTAGGAAATATAAGAGGTAAGCGCATTTTTTAAGAAATTATTTGTTTTGTCATTATACTGTAATATTATATAAATAAATAAATAAATAAAGGGGTGACTCAGTGGTTAGCACTGTCACCTCAAAGCAAAAAGGTAGCTTGTTCAAGTCCTGGCTGGGCCAGTTGGCATTTCTCTGTGGAGTTTGCATCTTCTCCCCGTGTTGGTGCAAGTTTTCTCCTGGTGCTATGGTTTCCCCCACAGACCAAAGACATACACTATAGGTGAATTGAATAAATGAAATTGGCTGTTGTGTCTGTGTTTCCCAGTACTTAGTTGTAGCTGTAAGCAGGGGCGGACTGGCCATCTGGCAATTCTGGCAAATGCCAGAAGGGCCGGACCAATTTTTAAATGTGGGCCGGTCAGTTTTTTTTTATATGTATTGTTTTTAAGTGCAGACAGCTTTTATCCCTTGCTAGATGTGATATTATGATGATGATAATAAAAATAATAATAATAAATGTTAAGCATTTGGCCCAATCGGCAACTGCCGCCTGGTTTCAAGATGGGCCAACCCAATCCAAGGTTACCCGGACATAATCAAAACCTGGCTAGAATGTTACAGTATAGTATAGTATAGTGAATGTGTGTGTCTGTGGGTGGGGCTGTGTCGGTGGGGTAATGTGGGCTGGTGTGGCAACAGTGCCAGGGCTGAATTTTTATCCCAGTCCGCCCCTGGCTGTAAGCGATGTGTAATACATTTGCTGAATACGTTGGCAGTTCATTCTGCTGTGGCGACCCCTGATGCATAAAGGGACTAAGTGAAGAAAAACGAATGAATGTATATATGAATAAAATTTCAGGTGCTAAATAATAATTCATTGTTCAAGAAAAATATCCTAATATAGGTAGAAAAAAAGGTGTATCTTTAAACCTAAGGGAGAGCTTTAAAACAAGTGATTCTTATTAAGTTATTATGGTCAGAGCAGTGAGGGTAGGCATATTTGGTCTTCAAAATAATAATGATCATGCTAGAAACTCAAAAAGTTGGAATAATATAAATGAATAAACAGGTCTTTAGCTGTATTTCAGAGATTTTAAAGTAGCCTAACAGAACAATCCAAATTCAAAAGAGGAAATGGTCACTATCATCTGGTCAGTGAAGGGGTTTATTGACAAGGATAAGACTGAGGTAAACTGTGTAGTTCTAGAGTCACGAGTACCAAATTCATCACTCTATCAGAACTGTTGCTATAATAAATTATTACTTGGTATACAACATGTTTAATAATTAAATTAGTAGTGGTATTTTAATGAATATTGGATGATAAAATATAAATAGTCTAAATATCTTCATACCACATTGACCCTTTGTCCTGCAAGATTGTTATTGTTGATGTTTGCTTACTTCAAACCCACTGATTTAACTATCAACATCCAGACCTGCTGTGCACTATAATAACCTTTAAATTACTCACAAAAGTGGGCGCATGCTGAACACAGTTTTGTCATTTAATGTTTCTGTACACAGATTCAGAGAACAGAGACAGTCTGTCCCGCAATGGCATCACCCATATCCTCTCCGTCTGCAACAATGCAAAGCCTGTGTTAGAGGTAAGAACAGTGTTCCACATAAACCACAAGAAGAGAACTTTCTATTCCTGCTCTAATGCTGTTATAATTTGTAGATGGGAAAATATTACTTCTTTGTATTACATGGAACAAAGCTCATGACAAAGCTCTTTGACATTTTGCACACATTAAATGTCAAAAATAGTGTGAATGTGTTGCTGGCATCAATTTATTTCAACAGTATTTTTACATACAATGGAAGTCAGTGTGGACAAGCAATTGTTTCTTTCAATTGGTGAAATATTGTCTTATAACCTGTACACAATTTTGGCTCAGTAGATTTCTGTAGCATCTTTGCAGTTATGTGAGGTTTTCAGTTTTTACAACTAGGACTATTTCTGTCTATTATAATACTGTAATTGTTGCCAGTACTTGACTGTGTGTGTCCGATTGCCCCGGTATAGTGACGGGGACACTATACTGTCAGTGAGCACCATTTTTAAAGAAAAGTCCTGACTCTCTGTGGTCATTGCACTTCACATAAAAAGTAGGGGTGTAACCCTGGTCTAGACAAATTTCCTGCCCTACCCATCATGTCCTCTAATTCATCCACTGAATTGTCTGCATCACTGTCTCTCCACCCACAGTTAGTGTGTGATGAGCGCACTGGTGCCATTGTTCTATAGCTACCATTGCTCTTCCAGATGATGCAGAATGAAAGAAATGACCAAAACAACATTATCCAGATGTTTTACAATGGGATCGGTCTACTTGTTTGTCAGTTAATGCTCTCCATTACTTTTATCATCACATGATCTCATAACAAAATCCCATCACTTTCTTATATGCATAATGGACTTTATTTGGTAAAAGTATTTCCATCGTAGTTTATGTACAATTTTTTCATATTGACTTTTATGTATATTTTCAGAATGTATGCATATCTTAGCATTTGCATCAAGCCTTTTTTTCAATGACCTAAAATGTGCATAACAATAGGTGGATGAAAAATAACTAGTAGTTCAACTAAAATAAACATATTCCACATGTTTAATGCCCTAAACTTTGGGCTACACACTTAAAAATAAATAAATATATAATTTTTCTTGTAAAACTTTAGCAAACATCATCATCCTTGGGTTTCAAACAAATAAAAATTATAATGAAAATGATAGCTGATGCAACCCTGTGTTAAACACAATCCTAGCTTTTTATGTGTTTATATTTACAAAATTGATTTGAGTTTGTTATTGAAATCACTGTCAATCTTTTCTTTGTGCTTTTTTTGTCAACTAAACAAGAGTTCAAAATAAATAACAACTTATTGGTTTGATTGCATTTTACAAAATGTCCCAACCTTTTCTTGAAATTTGGGTTGATTACCAATTTAAATATACACTGTAAACATTTTTTTTTAAATAGACTGGCAGCTATGGCTGCCAAACAAAAACCATAAAATTACGGTAAAATTTCTTTGTTGAAATAAAGTGCAAAAACTGATAAATCTACAGATATTTTCATTAAAATGTTTACAGAAAAACGCTGTTATTTTACAGATATTTTCTAAATTATTACGATCAAATCAATTTAATAAAGTTTCACAATAAGAGTTTTACAGAGAAACACTGTTATTTTACAGATTTTTCTTAGATTATTATGATCAAACACCATCAATAAAGTGACTGCACTAAAAGTTCAGAAAACAATGTTATTTAAAAGAATTTTCCCTAAATCATTACGATTAAACACCTTTATTAAAATGCCAAAACATGCTCTTGGTCGTAATTTAACAGTTTTATTTTGGATCAAAAAAGTTAGGAAAAAACAACAAACGAGATACAACTGATTAAATTCTCACAACTAACATTACAGTTACATTTTATTGAATAGTATTCCTGTAAAACATGTAGAGGTTATATGGAATGATTCAGTTCCAAATTTTAAATGAAATGGAACTGTAACATGAAGAAGACCCTGACAAAGGATTGCAGATCCAAATGCAGGTTTATTACAGAGAGATAGTCAGGTAAGCAAAAGTCAACACAGGGGCGACCTGCAAACAGATGTATGCAGGGAATCCAGAGTCATGGTAAAATAACAATCAAATGATCAGTCCTGGCAGCAAACAACGTAAACAATTAACAAACAAAGCAAGCCAAAAGAAGAAAACGCTTCATAATGTTCACAGTAACCGTATAACAAGACTAAGCAATTGGTGCGTCCATGTAATCAGTTCATAACGATCCTCCGACTGTGTGTGTGCAATCAGCAGAATCTGGAACAGGTGCATGTGATCACTCTTAGTGTGTAACTTTATTGTATGAATTTGATCGTAAGAATCTAGAAAATATCTGTAAAATAACAGTGTTTTTCTGTAAACATTTTAATAAAAATATGTGTGGATTTATTATTTTTTCACTTTATTTCAACAAAGAAATTTTACCGTAATTTTATGGTTTTTGTTTGGCAGCCGTAGCTGCCAGTCATTTGACCTTTTTTATGATCTTTTTTTATTTTATTTTACAGAGCACGTAATTACAATTTATTACTTAAATTTAATGTAATTTTAAATGTACTTTAAAAAAAAACAGGAAAAGACTGTGTAAATAATACGTAAATTTTATTGTATAAAACAGACAAATTGCTTTAATTTGCCATTATTTATATAGTACATAAAATAACAGTCAAACTTTTGAATATAATTTAAAATAACAGAAAAAAATACTGTATAAATAATATTGTAATTTTCCTGTATAAAAAACAGAAATGTCAGTAATTTGTCTTTATTAATAAAGTGCCTAAAATGAAAGTCAAACTGTAAATTTAGAGAGAATATGTCATTTTACAAAGTTTTGAATATAATGTGAAATGACAAAAAATTACTGTAAAAAAATGTTTTTTTTACAGTATATATATATATATATATATATATATATATATATATATATATATATATATATATATATATATATATATATATATATATAATAAAACTTCATTGACTATCTTTTTTCTGGGATCATAATCAAACAACAAACATGGTGCAAGAGTGCCATAGGACAATAGTTTTACCCTTCGTTTTCATTCACCCATGTGTTCCAGTCCACACAGTCTGAATGACACACAAACACCTGGACAGAGTTTGAATGAGGGCAGAGAGGTTACTATGTTTTAGAACAGCTCTAAGACTTGAAAACAGCCTTTTTTCTGTTGGACAACGAATTATAACCTCTGCAAACACCAGAGCTTTCTTTTTAAACCTTATAAGCAACACACACCCACATTATCTTTGCTACAGTTGAGAGACTAACAAAGCTTCAATAAGATTCTCAGTAAAATGCTCCCCAACACCAAATTTTGCTACCTTCTTTTTTGAAAAGATTACTATCATATGTGAATAGCTTATTCTCAAGTTTTGTTCAAATCATTGAAAGAGAGAGGTTATTTAGATCTTGTATTTGACATTCACAAGGTAATTTTAAAAATATAAATTATAAAAATTTAAAATTATTTATTTTTATTTTATTTTGGCCAGTTTCAGAAAAAAAATCCTAGAATATTTCCTGCTTTATTTATAGAAGTGTTACAGCAATATGAATCTATGTCTTGCAGTGTGTGCATGGGGCACAAATGTTCTAAAATGCACCTTTTGAACTTACATTTTATTATTATTATTTTGCTTTTTTCTTATATCATTTGATCTCCTTTTCTACATTTTATCTTGATACAAAATAATTATAACATGTAAAGCATATTGTACGATGAATTTACAGCTAAAAATAATAAATAAACTATTTTATTTTTAAAACTAAATCTTTTCTGATTTGACTGCTGGAATGATTTATAATTGAAGGTGGGGGCCACATTTGTGCAGATATAATTATAAATTATAGGTATTTATTTGGGGAACCTTAAATTTCTTAGGGCCCTAAGCAGCCGGTTACGTTGCTAATTGGTTAAATACGCCCCTGACTACAGAATGTGTTCTGTGAGGGTTGTGGGAAAATGACAGGATAAACATTACAGGGTAACACTTTAGAATAACTATCTGTTGTAAGTAATTAATAGATCATTAATAAACTGTTAGTTAATGGGTTATAAATGACTTGTTAAATAAAAGTTAATAGTTTGTTAATTACTTATAACTGTGTCTAATAGATAGCCAAAAGATAACTTACAAGCTGTTAGTTAACAAGTTTTAAATGACTTGTTAACTGTATTTTAATGATTTATAACTATACCTAATAAATTAGAAACAGATAATGAAAATGCTGTTTGTAAATTACTTACTAAAGACTTGTTAAGTATCAGTTAATAGTTCATATATGTTATTGGAACGTTATTATAGTTGCAACTATTCTTCATTTATTAACTGTTAGTAAATGAGGAATAGTTGCAATATTAGAATAACCTCCCAATAACATACATAAGCTAATAACTAACACTTAACTAATATATTAGCTCACACTTTACCAATCTGTTGTTCATAGTTTGTTAACCATCTACTTATACCAGTGAAACTTTGTAGAACAGCAAATGGATGGAACAAGTTCAAGCTACAGAAATTTGATGTGATATTTAAAATATAACATTTTTTGTACCTTAACCTTTTTCCACTCATAGGCTTTTCTGTGTGCTGTGTTTTACCAAAGAAACTTCACAAATGAAATGTTGAATGTTGTGTTTAATGTATAGAAACACCCATACTGAGACATCACATGGCAGAACAGCAGTATACAACAGAATACAAACCCATGAGTTTGGGCACTTTTTGTGCTAAACATAAAAAAAAAAAAATATTTTATTAGAAAAGTTGTACAAAAGTTTCACTGGTATTAGTAGTTTGGAAAAACTAATATGTAAAGTGTGAGTTAATATATTAGTTAAGTGTTAGTTATTAGCTTAAGTATGTTATTGGGACATTATTCTAAAGGTACAACTATTCCTCATTTACTAAGTTAATAAATGAAGAATAGTTACAACTATAATAACGTCCCAATAAAATATATAAACTATTAACTGATACTTAACAAGTCTTTAGTAAGTAATATACTAACTGCTTGTTCATGATCTGTTACTACTTTATTAGGTATAGCTATAAATTATTAAAATACAGTTAACAAGTCATTTATAACTTGTTAACTAACAGCTTGTGAGTTATCTTTTGGCTATTGTAAGGTCCACCCAGTTGGCCCAATGCCGGTGTCCACTGGTGGATGAAGGTTTAATGCCTGTCCGGTCTTTCCAGTGCACAATGTTGATTTACCTTAAATTTAACTCGTATCTGACTCCAATTTTAGTATGAGGTGGTTTAGAATATTAATATATTTATCCTCGTTTTATCTGACTCCAATCATAAAACATTAAGAAGATTATATCAATATATAATTTAGATAAATGTTTGAACCGTTTGTCTTCACTAGTAACTATTACATCCGTTCATTCGGGTGCTCATGTCGCTCAGAGAAATCGCCTCGGCCGAAGGCGTCCCTCACCGTCACACTCCGGTCAGTCTTGAAAATTAAACAGAGGTAATTGACTAATACTTTAGATGGCCGCTACCAGCACGCTCATTCTAAAATACTTTAGTTAGTCCCGCTTAGATGTACACCTTTGAGTTAAGACAATCATCATTTCTAATTAGAGGTTAGGGCATTAATATAAATGTACCCGACTACTGGACTCTATAGTAACTTTGGTTTTCACCAAGCCCATGGTTTCCCATATGAACTTAATTTAGAATAATATTACCTTCAAACAAAGGTCGGGTACCCAATCTAGGTTAGTTGTGCAACACCTTGTTGACCTAGACGGAAGTTAACGCCCTTTCCACCTAAGTACACTTGAATCAATATCAAGAGTCAGTCGGATCCCTAAAACACAATTAGTGTGCCCAATGCTCCATCTCAACTGGATTTTAGTCCGTCTACTGACCTGACGCAAGACGTGCGGAAACAAGGATACAGCACAATCTACTTGAATTAATAATTATAGAGTGAGCAAAATATGGTCAAACATTACAATTTATTAGTCAGGCAAATGTATTATGCCAATTCAATCAGTCAATTCATAAATGATCAATACAAAACATCAAATTGTCAAAGATAAATCCAAGATGAAAAGATGCATACCTGACTTCAAATTTTACATAACGTGGAGCGTAAGCTCCATGTTATGGGCTGATCTGGTCAGGCAGAATCGCCCTGAGCCTTTCTCAAACCTTACCTTAAATAATCAAAGAATTCCCTAAAGGAAGGGGGTGTGTGTGTAACAAAAGGCATTCACACTTAGTGCTGCCTGTGAAAAAGTCACACCCTTCACAGTGGTTCAAAAGATGTCTGAAGTTATATATTTATTGTTTTGATCATGTCTATTTCTGAGAGAATGAGACCATTGTACCAGTCGCACTGATACATTTCAAATGATATCAAACATGATAGTTAAAGTCAGTTTGGTTAATTTAAAACATTCAAACATTGAAATGACCATATGTGTGAATTGGGGCGGTTGAAGCCGAGTTTCAGCAGACTCAGATGCAAATGCAGCAGGAGCCGTTTTTTTCCGCATTCCCACCTGCTGGGTTGGAGTCACCAGTCTCTGTTTTCAGCTCATGTTTTGAATTGTCAAAGATATCAAAATATTTGCAATATTTCAACTCTTACACTATCTATAAGGCACAGTTATAAATAATTAACAAACTATTACATTTTATTTAACAAGTCATTTATAACTCATTAACTAGAAGTTTATTAATGATCTATTCACTAGTTATAATGGGTATTTATTCTAAAGTGTTACCCAAACATATTTCAAAAATAATTATTCAAAACACATGTTCTCTTCCAACAGGAACATTTAGTCAATCACAACACATTGACAAAAAAAACAACAACACTATAATCAGCTGACATTACAGAGACTGCATTATTGTATGTGTCAGCTCTACCCTTATATTTGAAACCTCTCTACAGTTTTGTGTTGTTGGGTTTAGTAAATTCATGCATTTTGTTTATTATGCTGCTGAAATTCAATACAAAAAATTAATGACCATCTCAGAGTAGCTTTATTAAATGTACAGTTTATGTAAAAAAAAAACAGACACAGAATTGCTGCAGTACAGACTTAATTTACAAAAGGACATCACTGAGATATACAAACAGGAAAAGCATCGCAATTATAATAAAAAACAAAAACAAAGTAATTTTCTATTCTGCTCAGTTTTCTGCCTTTACCCGGCTTCTTCTTCTCTGGCTCGGCACGGTAACTGTGGCCCTTTGGCTTTTTATGTTTCTCCTAATGCGACACCCTTTCACCAAGTTGAAACCAGGCTCATCAACATAGAAAATTTCATGTGGGACTTGATTGGCCTCCAACTCCATGACTCTCTAAAGGTAATTAGACACAGTGTATGTGAATACACTGAACGCTGAATACAAAATACTGTACTGTACTGCATATCTACTGTATTGTACTTATGAACTCCAGCTTTATAGCGTAGTTTACTGAAAAACACACTGTGTATATATACAGTAATGACTGTATTGCATAACCTTACCTGGACATATTGGTAACAGAGTTCTTTGTGCTCACTCTTCCTTTTCAAGAGGCTTCTTTTAGAACATATTATCATGTGATTGGAAAAACCTCAACACATGAGTGGGGTTTTTAGATGGGAATCAGCTATGATAACTGCAATTAATTATTTCTCATTGGCAATGGAACAAAATACATCTACAAAGACAGATGTTGTGCTAACCATATTAAGAGTTTTGGAAACTTGTTAAATGTATTTAAAAAAACTGTCATAGCAATTGTAACTGAAAACACAAAGCGGATGTGCATGTGTGTGTTTTGAGCAGAAGAGGGCAGCAGTGGTACACTCACCGTACAGCTGTTAGTTAGACAGTTTGTCTTCATTTTCAGTTCAAAGACTTTAAATTCACAGCACACTTCACACTTTTGTAATAGAAACTACAATGTTTCCAACTTGGTTTCATGCATCTTAAAGGAGAAATATAATCCAGATGCAACCCAAAAATGCATATTTGCTTGCTTTGGACTGGTTGTTGTCTGCCATTTAGAGCTGTGCTGAAATTCAAGGAAAACGAAACTACTGTAAATGTTCATTTCATTTTAATGAGTTCCCCCTTATCACACACACACACACACACACACACACACACACACACACACACACACACACACACACACACACACACACACACACACACACACACACACACACAGAGAGAGAGAGAGACATATAAATTAAATCAATTAAATTCAGTGTACAGTATATAAATGCTACTTGCTGTTAAGTTGTTCCTCTATAATTACAGCCAAAGGACCACTTTATTACTACAATATTTAGCCCTATAAAAATATTAACAATAATAATAAGACAGGCAAAAAGGAGAAAAAAAAACTCTTTTGCGGTAATCAATATGCTCTAGGATAGACTTGCCATATAATCACACATTACATGATATTGTCTCTTGCTATGCTCTTTGAATAAAAACACTCCACATGCTTGAGTTTCAGCTGAGGTGTCTCTGCAGCCTCCACTGTATCCAGGAGGAACATTTGTTCATGTGCTGGTTCATCATAGGCTTAAAACCTCCAGACAGAAAAAAAGTATCAGCTGCTGTTGCAGAAACAGTATACAAGCTGTTGCTTTACAGTATATTTCAAGTTTTGGACATTAAGTTTTTTTTTCTGTCATACTGTGTTTAGGCATTAGAAAAATACACAAGAAAGATCCATAATTTTGATAAGGGGTAAGTTGGTGTAAAATGAAACTGTAAGCATATTAGAATCATGTCAGTTAACTGAATATTGTGCGAAAATAACATGAATTGCGTTTCCGGTACGGTCACAATAGACTGATGTTGTGTGTTAAGAATTTTAAAAACGTTAATACAGATAGGACAAAGTATGTTAGCAATTCAATTTGAAAAAATGTAAACGAGTTAAAAAAATGCTAGGATCCATGCTATTCCTTAATGTTGCCCCAATGCAAATTGATTAAGTTAACTTAATTGTTCCTACTAATTAAGCAGATTGAACATGAAACAATTAAGTAGTCCCAAAACACTTGAAAATTATGTTGAACTCATTTAAATAAGTTTAAACAAGCAGCAAAACATATGTTTTGAGTTTAAGCAAATCATATCTAACTGAAATGTTTTAATCATAATAAAGACGTAGATTTTTTGCTTCAAAAACAAAGAAATGGGATGCATGAGGAAGCTGTGCGCTCATTATGCTTTCAGTTTATTAATGTTTATAGTAGCCAGCTGATCTGCAGCTCAAGTCGAGTCACTGTATTTCTGTAGTACATTCCACAAGACAGAATGTGTTAAAGCAGATTCACAGAGATCAACTGGGGAGACTGAAGATTTAAATATCATTAACATTGTGAGGTCCAATAATTTTAATTGTGCATTGTTTAAAACCAGTGTCATTGTTGCAATGGGTGATTCAGCTACAATAGTTTTAGAGGACAATAGTGCAAGCATCTGGCTTATTCAGGTCAAATTCTCAAATTCTATTCTCATCAGATGTTGTCAGTCAGTCAGTGACTTTTTTGATATATGATTCAGTTTATTTTGAATTTATTTTATTGGTATCCCCTTGAGATGTACTGTATCATCTCATTTTCTACAGGGTCCCTCCATGTATCACAATCAACAAAAAGACAACAAAACACAAACAAACAAACAAACAAACATTAAGTCAAGGGGAAAAGCATTGAGATTAAAAGATAAGAAGCAAAACAGAATACAACATATACAGATCAGTGAATCTGATTACAAAATAGTCAATAACACCTTCAAAAAAAAAAAACATGTACAAAAAAGAAAAATATGAGAATAAAGTTTGCATTAAAAAAAGAGTTGCATAATAGCAATAAAATGACACAAGGAGAAAGTACTAAACTGCTGAAACACATTTAATACTTCAATGATAGCAGCTTAAAGATGGCACTCATATAAAGTTATATACTGTGCATTACAGTCCTTTTTTTACAGACTTTAACAGAGTTTAAAAATCTTGCTGGTTCTGTTAGTCTCTTCTATCAAATCTTTGATTTGTATTTTCTATTGGATTGAAGTCAGGTGATTGGCTGGGCCATTCTACAGCTTTGTTTTCTTTCTCTGAAAGCATTTGAGCATTTCCTTGACTGTGTTTTGGATCATTGTCTTGCTGTAATGTCCAATAATAAGGCAACAGTTTCATCTTCATTCTCCTGTTATAGATGTTGTACTGAAGCAGCTAATATTAATTTACAATGACAAAGGGCAAAGGATTGCTAAACAATGCCTCATTCACACTAGCAACAACTTTGTTGCTGCCTGTCACTCTGGGTGGTGACCTGCTGCAAACGCAGGTCTGTGTAGGTCTACAGCATGGAGAATACAACCTGATCACTTGAGCTCTACTGGTGCTCTTATTGGCTGTCGCTCAAGAAAGTCTCTCTTTTTTGCATTAAGTTGAAGGATTCTCAACTTTGTTGTGTCACTCGACACGCTCTGCTGGAAGTCGTTCACTCTTCATTGAAATGAACCGTCGCTTGAAACTTTGACACTGCAAGTTGTTCGTAGTGTGAATGAGGCTTAATTACTGAGAGAATTCAGCTGCTGTCTGGGCATTTACTGCCTTTCAATACCTCCTTTTCTTCAAGTGTTCAATACTTTTCCCTGTCATTTCATTTTAATAGGCGTAACATAATTATAATTGGTAAACTAATTATATTTGTTTTCTTTGCATATATGTATTACGTTGGTTGTTACCAACATCTAGGGAAAATTTCTAGTCAACTGCACGTTTTTTTGAGAACAATTGTGGTGTTCAATACTTATTTTCCCTGCTGTATATATTCTTTTAAAATGTATAGTCTGGCAATTGAAATAAAAAGAAATAAACGCCTCCAAGTAATCATTAATACACAATCAGTCATAAAGTAATAAAAAGGAATAAGTCCTGTCATATTGTGCTCTTTTATAGTCTGTGACAAGACTTTATGACATTTATGTGCTGCACAAAAGAATAATTGTTTATTTTAAATATTAATTTATTTGTGCTCTCTCCGACAGGATATGACCTATCTGTGCATTAATGCAGCTGATGCCTCCAGTCAAAACTTGTAAGTTACAGTACATACACTGCACAACAAGCTTTTTACACAATGCTTGGATAGAAACACTGAATCATGTTTAGAAAGACCTGTTGTACAATGTGTACAACACTAATTTGAAATGACAGCTTTTCCTCATAGTCACATGACCTTCTTATGATGAGTGTGTATGCTTGTTGGTGTGTGTACATAAATTATATCTTTAGTAAATGTTATTGTTCGAAACATCTTTTTGAAATGTATTCTCATTATAGCATTATGCTTCCTTCTTGTTTGCTTTGGATTCATAATTTTGCCTTCTTTCAAAGTTGTATGTGTGGATAAACTTGGATGGATTTATTTGTTTTTATTAATTAATTAATTAATTAATTTTATTTATGTATGTATTTATTTTTTTATTTTTGATATGACCACTGTGGTTAGTTTGTTGAGTGTTTACACTGTTTTTGATCTTGTCATTTCTCTACATCGTGAACACACAGGGTTGTAAACAGTGGTGGAAAGAGTACTGAAAGTCATACTAAAAGTACCATTACTTGTTAATAATGTAGTGCAAGTAGAGTAAAAGTAGTTAAGTACATCAATATATGAGTAAAATCTGCATTTTTAAAGCAGTAGTAGTGAGCATTATACTGTAAAAATAATTCCATTTTCGACCCTGCAAATTAAAAATGTACCTTCCATCAGTGCCATTTTCTTGTAACACTTGTGTGCTGTTGGTGATGTATTTATCCATTTCGGGGTGATTTTGAGTCTTAATTTGGCCACAAGTTTCTGTGTTTAAACAAATGGAATGACTTTTGGTGACGCATCTTATTTTGAGTCATATATTCATATACTTTGGGATTTTTCAAAAACTCAACAATACATATTGGGCAAATTTACTTACTCTTTTTGTTAGTGGCTGCTCTTGCCCCATTGACATCCATTATAACAAAGTGTGTGTGTGTGTGTGTGTGTGTGTGTGTGTGTGTGTTTGTGTGTGTGTGAGTGAGAGAGAGAGAGAGAGAGAGAGAGAGAAATGGAGTGTGTGAAAATGTAAGAGAAACCTTTGCACACATATATAGTATACACATATATCACACATATAGTTTTACTCCAAATAAAAGGCAGAAAGCAGGCCTATCTAAAAGCTTAATGGTGCCAACCGATGATCAACAGTAAACATGAAAAATTTTACCTCTTCCCAACAAGGAAAACCACCAACAATGAAAAAGATATGGTTATATGCAATCAAGAAATGTTGTTAATATGGAAGTAAATGGGGCAAAAACAACCACTGACATATCAAAAGGGTAGTCAATTAGAATAGTCCACAAGAGTTACAAGTGTTTATAAGTGTAAGTTTAGGTGATTTGGCATTCATGGACTATACATTTAATTAAAATTACAATATACAAATTAATTTATGTGAGAACACGTCATATGTGCACTTTTAATAAGTGTATGTATCTATGTAACTTAAGGGGAACAAATCCAACACAGGCTCATTAGAAATATGTACCTCAGTCTACATTTTTGTGAAAATACAAATAGGTACTTGAACATAAGTACCATTCAATCAATTATTTTCTTGTCAGCTTAGTCCCTTTATTAATCCGGGGTTGCCACCGCGGAATGAGCCGCCAACTTATCCAGCACGCTTTTAGGCAGCGGATGCCCTTCCAGCCACAACCCATCTCTGAGAAACATCCATCCACATACACGTATTCACACACACACTCATACACTACGGACAATTTAGCCTACCCAATTCACCTGTACCGCATGTCTTTGGACTGTGGGGGAAACCGGAGCACCCAGAGGAAACCCACATAAACGCAGGGACAACATGCAAACTAAACTATCATTATTTCTCTTTAAAGGACCGTTATGTTGCCTAGTTACGAGACCTGTCAATAATCTCCTCACTGCACATTGATTCAAACATAATTATCTTATCGGAGATTCGGCAGCAGGATAATTATGCATTCAGAAATGATTAGCCAAACACGTCTTTAAAAATGTTGTTCCTGATGAAACATTAAATGGAATACGTTTGACTATATTTACTCAGTCCACTCGGTTGGTCTTGCCATGTTCAACCAGTCTATGAGGTAAAGTCTAGAAGGGATACAGCTGCGGACACACACATCAATTTAGCCTCCATCTTTTATCTAACACTGTATAACAATAATTAATAGTTTACAGTACTGTGACGGTTGGGTTTAGGGTCGGGGTGGAAGTAGGGGTTAATAAAATAAAGTTTATTGGGTAATTTAATAAATAACATGTATAATACTCGGTACAGTTACTGTTTTTAAATTTTTGTAACGGTTGGGTTTAGGATTGGGGTAAGGACTTTAATAAAATATAATAAATGAGAAATTTAATAAATCTCATTACCTTTCAGCCGTGACCGTATCAGAGGCGGACTGGGACAAAAATTTAGCCCTGGCACTGTAGCCACTTCAGCCCACATTACCACACAGACACAGCCTCAATCATGGACATGCACATTCACTACTTATATTGGTGTACAGATGCTGAAATAATATAAGCAGTGCTATTTAAACATTTACTTTATGTAACTGGAACAAAAACAACCCGTTTATAACAAATTTATACATACAGTATTAGTCTCCACTTTCCTTCCTAATCTGCAATTGCCTCTCTGGTTCTACCGCTAACTGTATTAAAGAAAATAAATACATAAATAAAAAATTACTAATGTTCTGCGTCTTACAATTTACATACCTGAAACTTGCCTACAGCACTTATTGATTGTTGCTCTTAGTTGTGTAAATTGCTTCCTTGTCCTCATTTGTAAGTCGCTTTGGATAAATCGTCTGCTAAATGACTAAATGTAAATGTAAACACAGAAAAGCTAACTGACAAGGGCTAGAACCAGCGACCTTCTTGCTGTTGCTGTTGCTGTTGCTGCGACAGGACTACCTACTCCGCCACTGCATCTATATTTATAATGAATGCTACAGGGTTTGTATGATGCCAATAACACTTGTTCCTTTTCACACTAATGATATTTACATGAACATATTATATATAAACAATTATTTTCATACAGTTCTTTGCACAATAGAGTGGAGGAACTAGTTAGAGTTAGCATTTTAGCACTTCCGGTTCCCTCGTCTTAAAGTCAAATGGTTTTTTGAATGGGGTTTGAGTAAAATCGCTTAAATAAGGTCCGTGGCTAACACCAACTCAAGATACTTTCACGTTTTGTTCTACGACATAAAACACATCAGTTACAGCACACTCTTCAACTTTTAAATCGATTATGCTTCTTTAAAAAGACGGTTGCTATCAAGTTGCTAAATGGGACTACAGGCGGCGTCGGGGACAATAAACGTCATCGAGCTTATCTGGTCTGGAGCGCAGCTCGCTTGTGTTGGGCGTTTGGATTTGTCTGTGATTTAGGTATTTTCATGAGTAATATTTTATAGTTTGTTGTATTATTCTAATTGAGAATTTAGATTGTGTGTAGATAATTCCTTCACTTATAAAGGCTGTCGAGACAGACTAATTTGTTGATCATTTATTTTAATTAAACGATATTATGAAGATACTGCACACCAGTGCAACAGCCTGTTTCTTTCCTGCTCTCAGTAATGCAAACGTGTGAATAAATGTGTAAAAATACATGAATGTTAACTGTCATTTTAACGTGATCAAGTGATTTCTCGTCTTTTTTTCATCATCTGAACACATTTAACTGCAGTATACACTCCTTTATAAAACGTTCAGCAGATGTGACTGTATAGGCTGCTTTTCGCTGTACTTCGTGACAAAAAAGAAATATTGAATGTTGCTCTGTGTCCATGATGATGGAACTTGCAGGCATTTGATTGACTTGTTTCTCCTCACGCCTCATTTCTGTCGTCTGTTTAAGGTACGCGGGCTGTGTGCACGCGAACGATACACTTATTTAAATATGTCTTATAATAATGCTATATAGGCACTAGGGATGTAACGGTATTGTAAATACCGTCATACCGCAATATTAATTTTTTTCGATATTACCGAAGTCGTATGACTCGGTAAAACTATAGGTCTTCTGAGAAAATTTGCTCAGGCGAATGAAGCGAACGGGAGGTAGCTTAAACTACATTTCCCATCAGCCCAGGCGTGGCCATAATCCTTTGCGGTCTGCTGTCGCTACAGATCCAGTAATGCGGAAATGGAGTGTGCTGCTAGTAGCGGAGATGAAAAAAAGATGGAAATGATCGAACCTAAAGCGGGTGTTGTCGCCGCGCGCGTACTGAATAGCAGTGTTGTCGCGCGCGTTCTGATCAGCTGTGTTGTCGCGAGCGTATTGTAAAGCGCCGAGGGGGGGTTGAGCGCGCATTCTCAAGAGCGGTGTTGTCTACTGAAGGGCTGGACGGAGGTTGTGTCGCGTCGCGGGGGCACTTTTGATCATTTTGGAAGGGCACTTTCTATCCAAGACTAAAAAGGGCATGTGCACTGCACAGGTTGAGCCCTATGTGTGCACGTGCCTGCAAGTTGGTGAATACGACTAATAGCAGTCATGGGGACTGCAGAAACATAGCACACTGTTCAGATTGATGCAGACATTGACTTGTACCGCAAAGAGACCTCTATCTCACTCATGGTTTGTCTTCTCAAGTGGGGGAAAGACAATGCACAACGTTACCCACTGCTGTCAACATGGGCCAAGTCATATCTCTGTCCCAGAATCCTCAGTCCCAAATGAGAGGGTTTTTTTCTGTTGCAGGGGACATTGTAAATACCCAGAGATCCCAGCTTTTACCAGATTATAGTTATATGATAATTTTCCTTTAAACCCATCTCTATCTAAGTAAGTGAGTGAGTGATTAAATGTTGAATGTGATGAGTTTTCAACAATACTAAATTGAAACTTTATTTTTTTACATGGTTTAATAATTTTTTGTTATTAAAATTGAAGTTCCTGTTTCAAAGCTTACAGATAGATGACTAATTTGTATGTCATTGACACTTTTGGCACTTTTTTGGAGTATTTTCATAAGTTTTGTTTTTTCCTGTAAATGATTCAATAAATACCGTACCGTGACATTCATACCGAGGTATTACCGTACCGTGAAATTCTGATACCGTTACATCCCTAATAGGCACATTTATACACATTTTTAAAACTTTTAGAACAACCGCAAAGCAAAACAGATGTATTTCCCACGTAAAAACGATCCAAAAGGCACAAAGGTCTATGTGTGTTTGCGTATTTATTAGTTTATAATATATAGCGTGGATTATAATATAATATACAGAGAGATTAACTCTTTATCATGGACATTATTTCTAAAAATAAGCTTGATAAGTTGTCTGTAGCAGGGTGGGGCTGACGTCACAGCCGAGTGCCCCGGGGGCGCTGTAGTCCGTTTATAGCCTAATGTTAGCTTTTCAGTGCTTGCGTTTGCATTTAAGATCCAAAAGTGCTCAAAGTTGTATTTTTGTGTCACAATTATCCGGCTGAACAAAACGTGTAAGTGTAATGAACCGTGTTTGAACACAGAGCTTATTATTCACAATCTTCGAAAACCCTATGGGAAAATCCTATTGGGATTTTCACGAGGGAACCAGTTTTATGCTAGCAGCCTATTAGCCTACAAAGTGACGTCATAGTTCCTCCACTCTATACCATATAAATACCACAAAACACATTATTGATGATAATTTGTAACACTTTATTTTGAAAGTCTGTTTCAGTATTTGTAGACTGCTTAATATTTGTTGATGTTACTCTTGCAACAGACATTTAACTGTCTATAAGAAACTTTGCAAGTACATGCCCACTTACACTAACCCTAACC
This sequence comes from Danio rerio, assembly GCF_052040795.2. Lineage (NCBI taxonomy): Eukaryota > Metazoa > Chordata > Actinopteri > Cypriniformes > Danionidae > Danio > Danio rerio. Next base: position 32,233,200 of record NC_141038.1, read on the forward strand.
CCAACCTAACAGTCTACTTATAATCTAATGAGAAATAGTCGGCATGTATATGCAGTGTAAATTAAGTTCAACACCATAAAAATAAAGTGTGACCATAATTTGTAATCACATAGATTTGCCTCACCTTTCTAGCATTCATTTATTTTCTGCTTAGTTCCCTTATTATTCAGGGCTCACCACAGCAGAATGAACTGCCAAATTATCCAGTATGTGTTTTACGCAGTCACAACCCAGCTCTGGGAAACATCTATACACACTTGCATTCACATCCACACGTATACTACGGCCAATTAAGCTTATTCAATTCACCTACAGAGTAGCGTATGTCTTTGTACTGTGGGGTAAACTGGAGCACCCGGAGGAAACCCACACGAACATGGGGAGAACATGTAAATTTACTTTGGTTTTAACCAGGGACTTTTATGCTGCTAGGTGAAAGCATTGAGCCCCGTTCAGATTACACGGTTTTGGCACGATTTTTTTGATGTAGGGTGTCATAGACATTCGTAAATGACAAATAGGCATTGTGACACTTGTTGACAATTGTTTCTTTTTGTGTAATGTGGCATAGTTTACAACAACTGATCCCATGCCTGTGACCGCTCACGGCACCGTTGCAGAAAGTCCAGCATGTTTAATATTTTCTTGTTCTTATGAGTTCCTCCAGGTGTGTGACACGGCCAAATAGGAGCACATAATTTATCAGTTATTTTAGTGGGTGCTGCTGTTAATAGGCTGGCCAGGTAATCAAAAAAAGAGGCTGCATATTTACTGATGGATTGGTCACGGGTGAATATAACCCAGTCATTGGCTATGCAAACTTTAACTACTTTCTCTAAAAAAGTTGTGAAAAAAGTTATGCACATATCCAGCACCACTCAGCCCTATTATCCCTTATTCTTATTTCAATCTCAAAAAGCAATGATGCTTGCTGTCAAAGGCTACATTTATTTATTGCTGAGAATGAGACAGAGAAAATTAAAGCACATAATTTAAAAAAAATTATTTAATTAATAATACAATAATTTATAATTAATATAATAATATAATATAAAATTAATAATTAGGCTAATTTTAATATATTTTTGTTGGTCAGTTATCTACAAGATAAACATGAATAGGCCTAGCATCTGAGGTAAAGTGCTTCAAAACCAGTCTGCTATATGCTTCAGCACCAAAACACGAACTGGTTTGTTAAATAAAATATAATTTTGCCTAAATAAAATTAAGTGAAATGTTCACAGTTTCAGAGAAGCCTATATTAAACTGTTTGTCATTGTTAGTGACAACACCATCCGTTGCGTCGGTCAATTACTATTTAATTAGTTTAATCAAGTAAGTTTTTTTTTTTACATCTCCCACCATGCAAGTACATACACACTTTAAAATACACAAACACACACCTTTATTTATCCTCATCCTTTTTTTGCTTTGTCAATATATTGTAGTGTGTACTGTTTAATAATCAATTTACATTATTTAAAAAAATAAATAAATAAGCGCCAATAATTTGCGCCCTCTCGTGGTTGGTATGCACAATTTACAGCCGTATGGCTGCAGGAGACACTGCTCTCATCCTTCCAACAGAGTTTGTTCTAATGCTGTGTTCACACCAGACGCGGAACGCGCAAATAAATTGCGCTATTCGCGCGTAAATAGCCGTGTGAACATTTGAGTTTAGTCGCTTCATACGCGCGTCAAACCCCGCTTCATTAGCGTGTCAAATTTACATCAGAACAGACGCGGATTCGCGTGATGGGCAGGGCTTCTGTCTGCCCGAAGACTCTAGCTTTATAGCTAAATTGCTAACATGGATTTTATAAAAAAAATAACAGTGTTTATGTGCATTATGAAGACTGAAAAACAGCGTCGATACGTTTAGGGTCGTGTCTGAGTCCACTACATCCTTCAGAGGTGCATCCAGCTCTGTGAGCTCATAAACTCCTCTAGAAACTTAACCTGGATGACGGAGGCTTTCAGCGGTGCTTCTGACTGAGCCAAGCCCAGTTTGATGAACTGGAACCTCGTAACACCGACAACAGGTTCTACGTCACAATCACGCTCCCACAAGAGCCAGCTTCTGATTTACATTATTAACACGGCGCGAATGTACGCTGAAGTTCAGATTTTCAGATTCGAGAGATTCGCACAAAATGCTCGTTACGCACGTCAAACGTGCAAAACGCTCAATTCGCCCCGCGTCATTCGCGCAATTTGCGTCATTCGCGCGTATCGCGCCGCAGGATGTCTATTCGCGCGTTTGCATTGACTTAACATGTAAATCACTCGCACTTTACTCGCGTGCCGTGTCTGGTGTTAACGTAGCATAATGCTGTGTTCACACCAGACGCGGAACGCGTGGATAAATCATGCTATTCGCGCGTAAATAGCCGCGTGAACATTTGAGTTTACTCGCTTCATTCGCCCGTCAAACCCCGCTTCATTCGCGTGTCAAATTCACTTCAGAACAGACGCAGATTTGCGTGATGGGCAGGGCTTCTGTCTGCCCGAAGACTCTAGCTTCATAGCTAAATGGCTAACATGGATTTTATGAAAAAAATAACAGTGTTTATGTGCATTATAAAGACTGAAAAACAGTGTCGATACATTTAGGGTCGTGTCTGAGTCCACTACATCCTTTCAGAGGTGCATCCAGCTCTGTGAACTCATACACTCCTCCAGAAACTTAACCTGGATGACGGAGGTTTTCAGCGGTGCTTCTGACTGAGCCAAGCCCAGTTTGATGAACTGGAACCTCGGAACACCGACAACAGGTTCTACGTCACAATCACGCTTCGACAAGAGCCAGCTTCTGATTGGTTAACACGGCGCGAATGTACGCTGAAGTTCAGATTTTCATATTCGAGAGATTCGCACGAAACGCTCGTTAAGCACGTCAAACGCGCAAAACGCTCAATTCGCCCCGTGCCATTCGCGCAATTTGCGTCTTTCGCGCGTATCGCGCCGTAGGATGTCTATTTGCGCGTTTGCATTGACTTAACATGTAAATCACTCGCGCTTTACGCGCGTGCCGCATCTGTTGTGAACGCAGCATAATACATTGTAAAAGCCTGTCCTTCTTCTTCAAATGTGTCATTAACAGTTAAATGAAGGCTTTATTGAAACTGAATATTTTACTTTAGTTTTATTTATCTAGATTATTATTTTATTTACCAAACTAACATCTCACGGCATTTCGTGTTTTGGCGCGCTGAAGCATATAGCTGACTTGTTTTGAAGCACTTCTCTTCAAACGTTATTCGTTATTCTTTTTTATCTTGTAATTAACCGACCAACGAAAAATACATAACAATTAGGATACAAATTATAGCTAACGAAATTCGTTTCAAAAAGTTTTTTTTTTCAAGAAACATAGCTTATATGAATTATATTTTTGTTTGTGCCCGTCCAACTGTGCGGTGATGATTTCTTCCGCTCCATGGAAAATAAGGATAACTTATGCTTCATAGCTGCTGATGTGCTTTCATTTCATGTTCAGGCAAGGGAGTGTTTAATAGCAACATTGGCAGAATAATATACATTTAGATTTCAAATAAAATATATTAATATTAAAAAGGAAACATAAAAGTTTGATCCTATCATTGTCATAACGAATGCCTTTAAAAAGTTATTAGTTGTCAGCCAGCATCAGTGTTTATTGAGATTGAAGTTAATTAAATTAAATTGAGATAAGAAATATTGTTATAGCAACACTTCAATACACCACTTATCTCATTTTTGATTGTGAATTGTGAAAAGCATTAACGTCCTTGTCCTTTTTTATGAGCCATTTTCCAAAGCTTTAAAGACACCTGACTCTTTTTAAGAGTTTTTAAGTCATTTAATTTATTTAAATCATTTTAAGTCATACTTTACATACAAGTTGCATAAAAAAAGCTAAAAATAGATTTCTAATTGCATGTTGCATTTTCTAGGCATACTGGCCTAAATAAGTTTTTTTTTTTTCTGTTTCCTATCCTAATAAATGCTGTTAAATAATGTAGTTATTAGTTGTCTGCAAGTCAACATCAGTGTTTATTGAAATTGAAACAAGATAAAAAACAAATTAAAATTAAGATTAAAAAAAATTGTTACAATTGTAAATTGCAACACTTGTGACTGCTTCGAAATAACGCTCGTCGTAGATGTCACTGGATGACTGATCGTGAAGGAATGTGTAGTCTGGCACATTTGCTACCCACGACAAGTCAAGATTTTACCAAGAAAAAAATTGCATGATCTGACAGTGACTTTCGTAACCAACAATAAAAATCGAGTGATCTGACCGGGGGTTTACCCACTGTGCCACCATGTCGCCCCACCTTTTTGGTAACTTCCAAAACTTTTCCATATGGAGCGCTTAGGTTGCAGTCAGTGGAAGCACAGTTCCACAAGAGAGATAAAAGCAATGTAAAGTCAAGGTAAAATTAAATAGTCAAGGTAAAATTAAATAGTCACTGAGCACTTTTCTTTTTTCTTACTTGCTTTTAAAACACTATTGGTTGGATTTAAGGAAATGTTCAGTTCAGTGTAATGATTCATGATCAGTATGATAAGCCGCAATTCTTGTAGACATAAGAAGGACATGTTTACATTACAAAGGTTATCCAAAGTAACATATTTCAGATTTGCCAAAGTGTACAGAGTGCCCTCTAGTGGATGTCATCTGAAAGCTGCAACAAAATGTACTTGGTGCAATGTATTTTGTTTACATTTTGCCTCAAATGTAGGCAGGGGCATGTATTTTCCATGAGCCTGGGTTGCAATGATATGATATGTGACACATGGGTTGTGAACTCTAACAAGCTACTAGTGTCTAGCAGTTGACTTCCCAAGCTTTGTACAGCACTGATAAAATACATAAAGTAGTGTATTCAGTTGTCGTTTAAGACCATTTCATATTTCAGTCATCATACTGTACAATACGCATCCTTCATCTTCTCATCAGTGAAAGGCAAAGTCCCTTTAAGGCAAGTCATTTCACTCGGTGGCCATCTTTGAAACGCCTCTCGGGCATTATGCTTGGGCATTCTGTCTGAATGGGGAAACATCAAATTCTCTATTTATTTTATGACTATGTTAGACATTATCATACTCTGGATAATGCTTCGTCAGATCGCACTGGTCTTCTGAAATTGTGAACTTGGTTCTTATGACGAATATCTTCCAGAAATAACAATTTGTTTACAAGTTTGTGGGCATTTGAGTAGTTGCTGTCATGTAATGTGCATTTGACAGGACTGACTGTACCTCATGTTGGTTTCACACAGATTACAAAACAAAAAAACTTTTGTTTTATAGTATAGTTGGTTCTTTTAATAGTTCAGATTTCATTTTATTTGTGGATTAATTTCTAATATATGTGGAGCAAGTTTTTACTGAGATTCCAGTGTGTTTGTTGATCACAAAAAATCAAAAAAACACACATCTGGTCTGAGCTCTCCCCCGGGAGAAACGTCAGTCTATAGCGACCGAAGACTGGCTTCTGTACTAGTAGACAAGGCTTTGTTTGCCATAATGAAAATACATTTTCCCACATTTAAAACTAACGAGTGACATGTCTTGTGTATTCTATAGTCTTTGGTGAAAAGTGTCTAAATAGTCTCTCAGTAGAGGCAGGTAACAATTTATTTTATTATTTAGACACTTTTAATGCGTCCACACTGTACATATTTGCTGCATTAACTGCATTAAAGTTTAATGTTTTTAAAAATGACCCCAACATTAGAAAAAAATTATCATTTTCTATTTTTAGATTTTCATGATCACTGTACACATTTAGGAGACAAAGGCTGTCCAAAACGCACACAAAACACATCTGCTGCCATAACTTTTATGAATACTGTCTCGCTAAAAAACGTTTATACTTAACCAGGTACCTTTAGCATGTGACAATACAGAAACTAGAACATTTCTAATTAAGAACTAATTAGAATATTAGTCAAAAATCTGATTAAACAGTGATGAAATACTCTACACTGTTGAGGGGAAAAATGAGACATTCTCAGTTTTTGCCTAATGGTGAGGTTGTTTCTTCATGCAAAATAAATTTATGGATTGAAATTTAACTTAGATGCTTAAAGGTTTATTGAAGGCAGGTCAAATGACAAATGGTGTATAAAGAATTCTAAGTCAACAGAAGGCTTATTATAGTGTCTGTGTCTTGAGCTCATTTAGTCTGCGGCAATTTTTCTATGCACAATTTGATTAGATGGAATAACAGGACTGATTATTCTGCTTAGCCAATAGACAAAAAAAAAATAAAAATCTTTTAATGTAGTGACTGCAGGTAGGTTGAGGGAAAATAATGCAGTAAAGTACCAATATAGAACACACTAAAAACAAGTAATTGATTGTAATTCAAAGTTTTGAAGTATTTAAGGTTGAAAGAGTTTAAGGTTCTTCTTTTAAAGGATACAGACAGCTGATTGATAACCAAAGTTCCCCTTCGGGGGGAACTTCAGCACTATAAGTGGATTTGATTGTAAAATCCACGCATTGGGAGGTTCGGTTCAGAAGCTACTCGTCTGAAAGAGTATTGAACGGGCCAATTAAGAATGAATTGGCAGCGCAAGCCTGCGCAGGTGAGCGGCATAAGCAATCAACTGAGTATATAAGCTCACCTGGCGCCAGCAGACGCTATCCTTTTCGCTTCAGAGACTTTCTGATCGAGTCGATGAGGGTTCCTCCTGCTGTGACCAGCGATTCTGAGCGAACGAGAGCATTCTCCCGGTCCAGAGTGTGTACACGCAGTGGCAGACGGTCGAGCTGGGTTTCTCCCTTGCCTGGCGTTCTTTGGGTCCGGTCCTCCAGAGCGGTGCGTATAAAGTTGCAAACTTCACAGAAAGAGCAACACAGTCGTGCAGCACGTCCTTATCAGGACGGCGCTCCGACTGTGCGTTTCTGGATGCGGTGGTTTCCTGTCCTCGGATGATGGGCGCGGGCACTGCGTTACATGTCTGGGGGTCCAGCATGTTAATGCGCTGCTCGCGGGCAGTTCATGTCGTCATTGCGATGCCATGACTGTTGCGCAAGATCGCGGTTAGCCTTTGCAAAAGGGCGAACCACCCCAGTTGTCCCCTGCTCTGCAGCGGGCACTCGGGCAGATCTGAGGGTTTCAGCGAGAGATAATCCGTCGCCCACGGGCCCGCGGACCTCCCGCTCCTCTAAGCGCTCCATCCAAGCTTCGGGCGGGGGAAGCGATCCGTCTAACAGATGGTAGCCCTTACGCCCGATGACACCGGAGACCAGATGTCCACCGCGGCATCGGAGGGTGGGCTTTCATTGTCCGATGATGATCCAGACCCGCTCGCCCCCTTCGGGCTGGTGAGCGCTGTCACTACGGATCCTGAAACGGACATGTTAGCCGTGCTTTCCCGGGCTGCTTCGGCCGTGGGTTGGAGATGGTTTCTCCCCCAGCTCCGCGGCCGGACCGACTAGAGGGGCGTTCCCTTCTTCCCGGAGGTGCACAGTAGGCTCACGCGGTCTTGTAAAGCACTTTTTTCTGCTCGTGCTGCGTGTTCCTCCACCCTAACCACTCTTGACGGTGAAACAGCCAGGGGGTATGTGGCGATTCCTCAGGTTGAGTGCGCGATGGCGGTAAATCCGCGCGGCGCCTCTTCTTGGCGGGTTCGCCTCGTCTCCCATCCAAAGCCTGTAAGTTATCTACCTCCCTCGGAGCTAGAGCTTACATAGCTGCGGGCCAGGCTGCTTCCGCCTTGCATGCGATAGCCACCTACCAGCGCTACCAAGCGCAGGCGCTGGCCGAGCTGCACGAGGGTGGGTCCAACCCAGGCTTACGAGCTTCGCACCGCCGCCGACTTAGCTCTTCGGACTACTGAGTCCGCTGCGTGTGCGTTGGGGTGGACGATGTCCACATTAGTGGTCCAGGAGCGCCACCCCTGGCTGATATGCGCAAAGTCGACAAAGTCTGCTTTCTTGACTTCCCCATATCCCCAGCCAGGTTCGGCGACACTGTCTGTGAATTCACCCAGGAATTCAAGGCGGTGAGAGAGCAGTTGGTGGGTGATGTCTTATCGGCGGTCCGTAGCCCGCTCCGCCCGCCGTGCCATTCATACCTGCTCCTCGCCGAAGGCGCCCGCCTACGAGAGCTGCTCCGCCCCCGCACACGCCTTCGGCGAAGCGAGCGCGTCAGGCACCTCGGAAGCAGGCAGCCCCCCTGCCCAGAACGCCGCTAAGTCCGGCAACGGACTGCGAAGCGCCCCTGGGACAGGCCATCTGGAGAAGAGGGAACTTGCTCTTTCCCCGCTGGAGGGCGGGGCCCCATTTCCAACGGCACTTTTTACTGCCATGAAAACATTATGAAAGGGCACTTTTCACTTCCCCAGATGTGACAGCCCGAAATCTGCCAGTCTGGGACGCTATGCTTTCTAGCTTGCAGATTCGGTGCGTTTCGCCAGTGGCTCACGAGCGCTGGGAGGACGGTCTCCTTTCTCCCACCCCTCGAGCCTCCCCTCCGGAGCTCGGGTTTGGAGTGAGAGCAAATATCTCACCTCCAGCTTTTCCGTGGGACCCGCGAGCTTCCCGGATCAGCACACCCACTCCGCGCTGCCCCACTGCTGGTACGTCAGCGATTGTAGCGATGAGTCCATTAGCGAGAGCTCTGCCTGCCTGGTTAGCGCGGGCCAGCTCTTCGCGGTGGCTCATACGCACAATCAGACTCGGCTATGCGATTCAGTTCGCGAAACGGCCCCCCAAGTCACGGGTGTGTATTCACCAGGGTCAGCCCCCTGTCCGCCCCTGTCTTGCAAGAGGAGATTGCTGTCCTCCTGGCGAAGGATGCAATCGAGCCGCTCCCTCCAGCCGAGATGGAGAGCGGGTTTTACAGCCCACGCTTCATCGTGCCCAAAAAGAGCGGTGGGTCACGGCCAATCCTAGATCTGCGCGTTTTGAACCGCTGCCTGCACAAGCTGCCGTTCAGAATGCTCACGCAGAAGCGCATCCTCCGGTGCGTTCGTCCTCTGGGTTGGTCTGCAGCATTAGACCTGATGGACGCGTATTTCCATGTCTCCACTCTTCCTCGCCACCGACAGTTTCTGCGGTTTGCGTTTGAAGGTCGAGCTTGGCAATACAAAGCCCTCCCCTTCGGGCTCTCTCTGTCTCCGCGGGTCCTCACCAAGCCCGCGGAGGGTGCCTCAGCGCCCCTTCGGCTCGCGGGCATCTGCATACTCAATTTCTTTACGACTGGCTGAATTTGCCCTCTCTTTTGATTATGCACAGAGTTGATTATGCACAGAGACAAAGTGCTCTGGCACTTCCACCTGTGGGGGTTTCAGGTCAACCGAGAAAAGAGCAAACTCGCCACCGTGCAGAGGATCTCTTCTCTCGGGCTGGAGCTGGACTCGGTCACCATGGCAGCGCGCCTCTCCGGAGAGCGCGCTCAGCTGATGCTGTACTGTCTGAGAGAGCTCGACAGTAAAATAGTGGTCCCACTGAAACTATTTCAGAGGCTCCTGGGGCATATGGCATCCGCAGCCGCTTCATGCCGCTCGGATTATTCTATATGAGACCACTTCAGCACTGGCTTCACGATCGAGTCCCCAGACGCGCATGGCACGCGCGCGCACACCGAGTCTCTGTTACTGCGCTGTGTCGCCGCGCCCTCAGCCCTTGGAGCGACCCCTCGTTCCTACAGGCCTGGGTGTCTCTAGAACAGGCGTCCAGTCTTGTTGTCGTTTCAGCAGACGCTTCCAACACGGGCTGGGGGGCTGTGCGTTGCGGGCATGCGGCTGCGGACCTGTGGAAAGGTACCCAGTTGCATTGGCATATCGCCTGGAGCTGTTGGCAGTGTTCCTCGCTCTCCACCGTTTTTTTCCGGTGCTGGAGCGGCAACACGTGCTGGTCAGGACGGACAGTACGGCGGCGGTGGCGTATATCAGCCGTATAGGGGGTATGCGCTCTCGCCGCATGTCTCAGCTCGCCCGCCGTCTGCTCCTCTGGAGTCATCCGCGGCTGAAATCGCTGCACGCCATTCATATTCAGGCAAGCTCAACCGTGCAGCCGATGCGCTCTCACGGCAGCCTTGCGTCCTGGAGCATGGAGACTCCACCCCGAGTCTGTTCAGCTGATATGGGCGCGATTCGGGGAAGCCCAGATCGATCTGTTGCTTCCCCCGAGATCGCTCATTGCCAGTTGTTCTTTCCCTGACCGAGCGCTCTCGGCACGGATGCACTGGCTTACAGCTGGCCTCGGGGCACGCGCAATACGCGTTTCCCCCAGTGAGCCTGCTCGCGCAGTTACTGTGCATGGTCAGGGAGGACGAGGAACAGGTTGCTGGTTGCGCCCCTCTGGCTCAACCGGACCTGGATGTCAGAGCTCTCCCTCGCGATAGCCCTCCCCTGGCAGTCCCTTCGAGAGAGCACCTACTCTCTCAGGGACAGGGCACCACCTGGCACCCTCGCCGATCTTTGGAGATTTTTAGACGCGAGGAAGACTTAGGTAACCTCCGATTGGTGGCTAATACCGTCACTCGGGCTAGAGCCCCCTCCCCGAGCGCGCCTATGCCCTGACGTGAAGTCTATTCACTGAATGGTGTGTCTCTCGCTGAGAAGACCCCCGTAATTTGCCAGATCAGCGTTGTGCTTTCTTTACGCCGAGAGAAGCTGGAGAGCAGGCTGTCGCCCTCCACACTCAAGGTTACGTGGCTGCCATCTCCGCTCTCATAACGCGGTGGCTGGCAGCACCGTGGGAACGCATAACCTCATCATCCGGTTCCTCAGGGGCGTTAAGCGAATTAATCCACCCCGCCCCCTCTCATGCCCTCTTAGGATCTCGCCCTCGCTACACAAGCCGCGTCAGATCCCTTCGATCCTCGACTCAGTATCTTTCTGTCCCTGAAGACAGCTCTGCTGGTCGCGTTGATATCGATCAGAGGGTCGGGGACCCGGAGGCATTTTTCGGTCAGTGACTCGTGCCTGTAATTGGGCTGGCTTCTCTCACGTCCTGAGACCCCGCCCGCGATATGTGCCCAAGGTTCCTACCACTCCGTTTTAATACGAGGTAGTGAGCCTGCAAGCGCTGCCCTCGGAGGAGGCAGACCCAGCCCTTCTTATGGTCCAGTTCGCGTTTTGCGTATTATCCGGACCGAACTCAGAGTTTAGATCATCTGAGCAGCTCTTCGTCTGTTATAGCGGTCGGCAGCAGGGAAGTGCCGTACCGAAATAAGTTCCCACTAGATTGTGGATGCCTTTCTTTCACTATCAGAGCCGAGATGAGCCGCGTCCCCCGAGAGCGCGTGCGCACTCCACTCGGAGCTTCGCATCCTCTCGAGCGCGCGCACGCGGCGCCCCTCTAACAGACTTCTGTAGAGCTGCGGGCTGGGTGACACCCAACACATTTGCAAGGTTTTACAATCTGCGAGTGGAGCCGGTTTCCTCAAGGGTATTAGGTAACCCTTGGTGATTGAGGAAACAATTCGGTAGGGTGTTGAAACACGCTTGCTGCGCCATTTTCCCTAACACGGAGATACGTGCGCCTTTTTATCTGTCAGTAAAGTTCCCCGTCAGGTGAGCCCTGCAGATTCCTCCGTGGCCCCCAGCACTGACTCAGCGGAGGAGTCACTTGCTGGCCCACTACGTTGTAGGTCTGCCCGCTGGTCAGCCCGCGTTTTGGGTAAAGGTGCCTGCTATGCGCGATCCCCACTAGGCGATCCCATATGCTTATTCCGCCACGGTTAAGTCCCCCCCCCTGGGCGGACCCGTGTCTTCCCTCCCCGCTAACCACTCTTTTGCTATGCGTACTCCCCCTTTTTAGGGCTAGTCCATATGTAAATTCTGCCATCTATCCCCCCTTGGGTAGCGGATGGCCTCCGCAGCGTCCTCCCTATCGGGATTGCACGCTTCCCAACGTACTGTCGTATTTTCCTAGAATTATCTAGATGCTCACGACTTCCCAAAAAATATATATAAATCCGTAAAACTTCTGTTGAAGTAGGATAAATTAGGGCCAGGGACACGTTGGAGGACCGCGCCCCCCATGATGTGGGTGCGTCACGCTTGCTTGACTATCTCCTCATCGGGGGTGTTGGTAAGGTGCAGTCATTATGGCGCTTTCAATGGGCTCCCAATGCGTGGATTTTACAATCAAATCCACTTATAGTGCTGAAGTTCCCCCCGAAGGGGAACGTTCGAGGTTACTAAAGTAACCCTTCGTTCCCCGAGGAGGGGAACGGAAGCACTATACTCCGTCGCCATAATGACTGTCCCTTAGCTGTTGAAAGTCTCTTCAGCTTAAAAAGGATAGCGTCTGCTGGCGCCAGGTGAGCTTATATACTCAGTTGATTGCTTATGCCGCTCACCTGCGCAGGCTTGCGCTGCCAATTCATTCTTAATTGGCCCGTTCAATACTCTTTCAGACGAGTAGCTTCTGAACCGAACCTCCCAATGCGTGGATTTTACAATCAAATCCACTTATAGTGCTTCCGTTCCCCTCCTCGGGGAACGAAGGGTTACTTTAGTAACCTCGAACGTTTTCTACAGCCAAGGTCTCTCTTTTAAGAAATAAAATATGTTTAAGTTGATGGCAGCAGCACAGTGACTTGTACTTTAGGTCTCACTATAGTATTACACAACTTCTCTTTTTCTTAATCTACATACCACAGGTCTGTCAGCAGATATGCTTCGTATACTGACAATCAGTTTTATTGTTTGTTCATCATGTTCTAACCACTTCTCTGCTATATACAGTTGAAGTCAGAATTATTAGCCCCCTGAATTATTAGACCCTGTTTATTTTTTCCCCAATTTCTGTTTAACAGAGAGAAGATTTGTTAGACACATTTCTAAACATAAAAGTTTTAATAACTCATCTCTAATAACTGATTTATTTTATCTTTGTCATGAAGACAATAAATAATATTTTACTAGATATTTTTCAAGACAATTCTATACAGCTTAACTAGGATAATTAGGTTAAATGGGCAGGTTAGGGTAATTAGGCAAGTTATTGTATATTGATGGTTTGTTCTGTAGACTACTAAAAAAAAGCTTAAAGGGGCTAATAATTTTGACCTTAAAATGGTGTTTAAAAAATTAAAAACTGCTTTTATTCTAGCCGAAATAATAAAAAAAAAGACTTTCTCCAGAAGAAAAAAATATTATTAGACATACTGTGAAAATGTCCTTGCCATGTTAAACATAATTTGGGAACTATTCAAAAAAGGAAAAAACAAAATCAAAGGGGGCTAATAATTCTGATTTCAACTGTATATATTTGGACATCGACACAATTCTAACATTTTTGGCCCTATACACCAACAAAATGGATTTGAAATGAAATGACCAAGTGCATGTGTTTACCTGCAGACTGTCAGCTTTAATTTGAGGGTATTTACATACAAATCAGGTGAATGTTGTAGTAATTACAAGAGTGTGCACATGTGCCTCCCCCTTGTTAAGGGTTCAAAAGTAATCAGACAATTGGCTTCTAAGCTGTTCCATGGCCAGGTGTGTGTTCTCTTATTATCCCAATTACAATGAGCAGATACTGCCTGTTTTTCCTCAAAATCAGGAAGGCCAGATTCTAAAAAAGCCTTCACAGTGCTGGAACAACATCCTATAGACAGATGAGATCAAGATCAACTTGTACCAAAGTGATGGGAAGAGAAGAGAATGGAGAAGGAAAGGAACTGCCTATGATCCTAAGAATTGAATATTGGTGATAGTAGTGACATGGTGTGGTCATGTGTGGCTGTCAATGGAACTGGTTCTCTTGTATTTAATGATGATCTGACTGCTGACAAAAGCAGCAGGATTAATTCTGAAGTATTTCAGGCAATAATTTCTGCTCATATTAAGCCAAATGCTTCAGAACTCATTGGACGGCTCTTCACAGTGCAGCTAGAGAATTACTCAAAGCATACTGCAAAAGGAACTAAAGAGTTTTTAAAGGGAACAAAGTGGAATGTTTTGCAATGGCCAAGTAAATCACCTGATCTGAATCCAATTAAGCTTGCATTTCACTTGCTGAAAACAAAACTGAAGGGAAAAATGCCCCAAGAACAAGCAGGGACTGAAGACTAATGTCTTCAGTAATGAAATCCAGTGCCTGGTGATGTGTATGCATTACAGTCTTCAGGCTGTAATTTACATAATTATTCTGTCCAATTACTTTTGGACCCTTAACAAGTGAGAGGCCCATATGCAAACTGTTGTAATTCCTATAGTGTGTGTATATATATATATATATATATATATATATATATATATATATATGTGTGTGTGTGTGTGTGTGTGTGTGTGTGTGTGTGTGTGTGTGTGTGTGTGTGTGTGTGTGTGTGTGTGTGTGTGTGTGTGTGTGTGTGTGTGTGTGTGTGTGTGTGTGTGTGTGTGTGTGTGTGTGTGTGTGTGTGTGTGTATAAACTGTAGGAATTACAACAGTTTGTATATATATATATATATATATATATATATATATATATATATATATATATATATATATATATATATATATATATATATATATATATACATACATATATATTGTAATTCCTACAGTTTATACACACACACACACACACACACACACACATATATATATATATATATATATATATATATATATATATATATATATATATACAGTTGAAGTCAGAATTATTAGACCCCCTTTGATTTTTTGATATATATATATATATATATATATATATATATATATATATATATATATATATATATATATATATATATATATATATATATACATACATATATATTGTAATTCCTACAGTTTATACACACACACACACACACACACACACACACATATATATATATATATATATATATATATATATATATATATATATATATATATATATATATATACAGTTGAAGTCAGAATTATTAGACCCCCTTTGATTTTTTGATATATATATATATATATATATATATATATATATATATATATATATATAGATATATATATATATATATATATATATATATATATCTATATATATATATATCTATATATATATATATATATATATATATATATATATATACATATTGTGTGTGTGTGTGTGTAATTTTATTCTGATATTTGTCACTTACGGATTATGAAAATTATTAAACATTCTACATATACAGTAGGGATCGAAAGTTTGGGCACTAGGGATATAACGCTATTGTAAATACCGTCATACCATAATAGCAATTTTTTTCGATATTACCGTAGTCGCATGACTAGGTAAAACTATAGGTCTCCTGAGAAAATTCGCTCAGGCGAATGAAGCGAACGGGAGGTAGCGGAAACTACAATTCCCATCAGCTCAGGCGTGGCCATCATCCTTTGCGGTCTGTTGTCGCTACAGATCCAGTAATGCGGAAATGGAGTGTGCTGCTAGTAGCGGGGAAGAAAAAGAGCTGGAAATGATCGAACCTAAGGCGGGTGTCGTACTGTAAAGCGCCGAGGGGGGGTTTAACGCGCATACTCGAGCGGTGTTGTCGTGCGCCTACTGAAGGGCGGGACGGATGGTGTGTCGCATCGCGGGGGCACTTTTGATCATTTTGGAAGGGCACTTTCTATCCAAGACTAAAAAGGGCATGTGCACTGCACAGGTTGAGCCCTATGTGTGCACGTGCCTGCAAATTGGGGAATACGACTAATAACAGTCTTGGGGACTGCAGAAACACAGCACACTGTTCAGATTGATGCAGACATTGACTTGTACCGCAAAGAGACCTCTATCTCACTCATGGCTTGTCCTCTCAAGTGGGGGAAAGACAATGCACAACGTTACCCACTGCTGTCAACCTGGGCCAAGTCATATCTCTGTCCCAGAAACCTCAGTCCCAAATGAGAGGGTTTTTTTCTGTTGCAGGGGACATTGTAAATGCCCAGAGATCCCAGCTTTTACCAGATTATAGTTATATGATAATTTTCCTTGAAACTTTATTTTTTTTACATGGTTTAATAATTTTTTGTTATTAAAATTGAAGTTCCTGTTTCAAAGCTTACAGATAGATGGCTCAATTGTATGTGATTGAAACTTTTGGCATTTTTTTGGAGTATTTTCATAAGTTTTGTTTTTCCTGTAAATGATTCAATAAATAACGTACCGTGACATTCATACCGAGGTATTACCGTACCGTGAAATTCTGATACCGTTACATCCCTATTGGGCACCCTAGGTAAAAATTTGTATTAATGTGCAAAAAGAAGCCAAGGAAAGATGGAACAATCTCCAAAAGGCATCAAATTACATATTAGACATTCTTTTAATATGTCAAAAAAAGTTAGATATCATTTCTATCACTTATACCTTCAAAATAACAGTAAACAAAAAAATGGCATCTACAAAAGTTTGGGTAGCCTGCAGAGTTTATATCTTGTACTGCCCCCTTTGGCAAGTATCACAGCTTGTAAACGCTTTTTGTAGCCAGCCAAGAGTCTTTCAATTCTTGTTTGAGGTATCTTTGCCCATTCTTCCTTACAAAAGTCTTCCAGTTCTTTGAGATTTCTGAGCTGTCTGTCATGCACTGCTCTTTTAAGGTCTTTCCATAGATTTTCAA
Source organism: Danio rerio (assembly GCF_052040795.2). Taxonomy (NCBI): domain Eukaryota; kingdom Metazoa; phylum Chordata; class Actinopteri; order Cypriniformes; family Danionidae; genus Danio; species Danio rerio. Next base: position 32,249,732 of record NC_141038.1, read on the forward strand.
CTATGTTGAGGTCAGAAGATTGTGAAGGTCATGGCAAAACCTTCAGTTTACACCTTTTAATGTAATCCACTGTGGATTTTGAGGTGTGTTTAGGATCATTAAGCATTTGTAGAATCCATGCTCTGTTTAACTTCAGCTTTTTCACAGATAGCATCAAGGTACCATCCAAAATTTGCTGAAATTTTATTGAATCCATTTTTCCTTCTACTCGTGAAATGTTCCCTGTGCCACTGGCTGCAATACAACCCCAAAGCATGATTGATCCACCCCATGCTTAACAGTTGGACAAGGGTTATTTTCATTAAATTCACTGCCCTTTCTTCTCAAACATACCTTGGTTCAGTCCGGCCAAAAAGTTCTATTTTAACCTCATCAGTCCACAGAACATATTTCTAAAATGCATCAGGCTATATGTTCATTTTCACATGTTCATATGTTCAAATGCTGATTTTTGTGATGAGGATGAAGAAGAGGTTATCTTTTGATGACTCCTCTATGAAAACCATATTTGTACAAGTATCTCTTTATAGTGGAATAGTGTACCAGTTCCAGTGTCTGCCAGATCTTTCTGGAGGGATTATGCAGTCAAACGTGGGTTTTGACATGCTTTTCTCACAATCTTGTGAGCTGTTATGTCTGATATTTTTTTTGGTCTTCCAGATCTTGCTTTAACTTCAACTGTTCCCAATAACTGCCATTTCTTAACTATGTTCCGAACAGAGGACATTGGCATCTGAAAATGCTTTGCTATCTTCTTATATCCTTCTCCTGCTTTTGTGAGCATCAACTAATTTCAGTTTTAGTTTTCTAGACAACTGCTTAGAAGAACCCATGATGCTGACTGTTGGGGCAGGGTCAGATGAGTCTGCGCATTTAAAACCTTTTTTGAGATTGACATCACCTGGTCTTTCCAGACAATGAATGAGAACAATCCAAGACACTGTCAGGTCTCAGCTTTCCAAAGGGGGCAGTGCATGCTATAAACTCTGCAGGGTGCCCAAACTTTTGCAGACACGTTTTTTTTTTTTTTGTTTTTTTTACACTTTTTGAAAGTGTAAATGATGGAAATAAAAATATAACTTTTTTGACATATTAAAAGAATGTCTAATCTGTAATGTGGTGCCTTTTACAGATTTTTCCATCTTTTTCTTGGCTTCTTTATGCACATAATACAAAGTTTTTACCTGGGGTGCCCAAACTTTCCATCCTCACTGTATCTCAAAAATAAATTATTGTTTAATTTTAAGCTTTATTAGTTTGATTAATTTTGTGTATTGAAACTGGGGACCAATTGCGTAAGTTTAGAACATGCAACCACAATAATAGGGAAGATACTAACTTGACCGTTATCCAGAAATGATCATCAACACACTCCAGATGGATGGTGAACCACAAGGGTTATTGCTAAAAGGGCTGGAGAGGCATACTAGACTAGCCAGCATTACATAGCTGTACTTACTTTTTGTGCATTGAAAAGAAAAATGTAAAAGTGAATGCAGAATAAAATGAAATAAACCCTACTGCCCATCAATGATGTAGTTAAACTTAAAGGAATAGTTTATCCAAAAATAAAAAAGCTGTTATTCATTACTTATTCCAAACCCATAAGACCATCTTTAATTTTCAGAACACAAACTGAGATATTTTTGATGAAATCCAAGAGCCCATTGACAGACACTCTATAGGCAACAATCTCAACATTAAATTAATTACAATTAAATACAACAGAGGGAAAAATATGTACTCTGGTGTGCATTTCTGAGAACTGACAAATATGTCCTAGTAGGTAGATATTGCTGCATTATTTCTGTAATGCTATGGAGCGGTACTGCTGACTGCTTACCTCCATATGGCCAGCTTTTCCAGCGTTACTGGTTTTCTCACTATCTCATGGCACTAGACTTGGGAGGCAGAGCAGAGTAGACTAGGGTTCAAGTCTAATAAAGGACGGTTTCAGAAACCAAAAAAAAAAAAAAAAGACATAAGCGTAAGGTCATAGTAGATGCATGAATGTCTACTGTGGCCTTTCTCTGTTAGTATGGTTTTGAAAGACTGTCAGTTAGGTTTAGGAAAGGGGGTGGGTGGGTCAGATGATATCAAGCTGATTATGATCATTATCAAGCTATATTATGAATGACGACAAGCTGAGTGGCTTCTCTCATGGACAAGCATAAGAAGGATGTTAATATACGCAGAAATGTATGCAGTGGCTTCTGGTAGATTTATGAGAATGGCCCCAACGTATGAGAAAATGTGCCCAAACAGTTTACAAAAATGTAGCCCTGGCCACATATTTCTAATGAGTCTGCTCAAAACAGTTCATGTGTCATTAGGGATTCAATTGCAATGTTATTTGGCTACGAGAATACTTTTGTGCACACACACAATGAATAAAAAATAACAACAGTATTCAACAGTTTTTTTCTATTTAGAGTCAGTGTTTTTTGTTTCAAAAAGAGAAAATTGCGCAAAAGCGATTTTCATTTTTTGATGTGGACCACCCTTCTAATAGAATCGTAATGTGTGTATACTCCTGGCTTGCGTTGCATGTATTTACTTACTTTATCTGGAATATATATTGATGAAACTATTAACACAAGCCATTCAGCAGCACCTAGAGTACAACAGTAGAGCTAAAACTGCTTATTCTTTTATGCAACACCCCTACATTTAAAAGGAAAACATAAGAGTGATCTTAAGAAAAAGACCCTATAAGGTGTTTTATGGAATATTTTAAACTGACCAGTAGTTATGTTTTTTCTTTCCTTTATTTATTCATTTTTGACGCATAGTCACCTCATGAGTGATCGGAAAACTATTGTATTGGCAGCACACCATCTTTACCAGACTCGGGCAAACTCCACCTCTTCTTTCACTCCGCCCCAAGGCACCATTTGGCTCTCTTTGGACTAAGGTATTTGGCGGGCCTAAAAAGACCAGCCGCTGGCCTCAAGAAAGCCCTGCTTTGCCCCGATCAGTATTTGAGTATTAGGCCCTGTTTACAGTCAGGTCTTGATGCCTAATTCTGTTTTGTTGCCTATATCAGATTTTTTTTTTGTCTGTCCATTTACATGTTCTTTTAATTGTGACCCAAATCCGATTCATGTGTTTACACTTGCCATATGATTTATGATGTCACGCAAACGTAAAGGTGGGTTCTACCATCTGCGCCATGCTAAGAACACAATGTAAGAACACAATGTATGAAATTTTCTTGCTTTTAGCTTTGTGAAATATGTGAAGTTTGCCTAACTTTAAAATGATTTTGAGGCAGAGGAGGAGGATGTAAAGGGCTGTCATCGCAGCTTGCGTCTATGGTTCATATAGGGATCCTGCTCCTTCAACAGACAATAAACTGACTGTAGAAGTCTTTGCAAGTACATGTCAACTTGGGCACTAGCCCTAACCTCAACCTAATAGTCTGCTGATAAACTAATGAGAATTAGTTGGCATGTAGATGCAATGTAACTCAAATTCAACAAACGGACAATGAAAATAAAGTGTGACCCTTAATTCAAATAAATTTGTTCTTGTTCACATTAATTAATAAATTGTGGGTTAACATGAACTGACAATGAACAGCTTCATTAGACGTAGCTAATGTCACCAAAGATGAATAAATACTGTAAGGAATGTATGTTTATTGTTTATTCATGTTAGTGAATACATTAGCAAACATGAGCTAATAACCAATACATGAATCACTACAACCTCTTTCTGAATAAGATGCTTGAACATTGGTATAAGAAGTTTTAATTCAAACTATTTACATTTTAATTATATACAACAAATATAATTTGTTCTCTTTCATGAACTGTTTGTTTATTTTCCTTCATTGTCTTTAAATTATCTGCCACTGGGCAAATGAGATGAGAGGTCCAGATGAAAGCAGCCTCATCAGTCAGATATCTCAATGGTGAAGTGTAGTTATGAGATACCGCCAACTGATGCAATCCTTAAGGAAGGAAACTGCACTGGCCACTAGACCTATTTAAAACCCTCTGTCACAATCCCTCAGCTTTAAAATAAGGATAACGGTCAAGCTGCCTGTTTCGTCACATAAAATCCTTTCTCACAATTGGGTGGAAAATACACTAGCAAAACAGAACTTATATATGTTATTTCTATTAGAAAATAAATATCTCAAAGATTGAATTCAGATGTTACAATCAAAGTGCTTTTAAAGGAAAGAAACATAAAGTGTGTATCTGGAAGACACACTGTTTTCATGACACATAGTGTGTGGCTTAGAAAAATGCAGGAGAAACAGTGCTTCGAAGTACAGTATCTTCCTCATTTGATGCTATTGAGTAAAACCAGAGTACAGTTTGTGTGATATTATCAAGAGAAAGGCAATGTAAAGGTTAATGTCATGGAGAAACCTCTCTGTTTATTGGCTTAATATGTTTTAATAGCACTGTAAATTACAGAAATTCTTTGCCATTTATTATGTATTTTCAGAAGACAATTCTGTTTAACAAAATTTCACAAAATCCTTAAAACTATTAAAATTAGAGAATTAGAACTCAAAAAATAGTTTACATTTTCTGATTTACTAAATAAACACGTTGACAAGACTGTCAACATGATATTGAATGCTTATGTCGCCGTGTAATATATTTTATATCAAAACTTTCAAAATAAATAAATGCTTTAAAAAAATTGAATGAATAAAATTAAAAATGTTTTTGTAATAATCATTGATTAGTTTTATTCATAAATCAGCCGTAACTTGGAGTTGTTTGCAGGATTTTGCAATCACGTTTCCCAATCATGAACTCGGTAGTTGCTTAAGCTGCTAGGAAACATCTTGTTTATGTACATTACTCTCATTCCCCGAAGGAGGGAACGGAGACATTTATGACAAGTTGACCGGCTAGATTTCAATCGCTCTGTATAAAAACTAGCTCTCACAGGTGTATAAAAGGCTGCCTTTGAGAGTAGCTCATCAGACTACTCGCTGAAGAACCTACTGTAGCATTCAGCAGCGGATTCAGTCCCTGTGGCAGGGGGACATAAACAATTCCGTTCCCTTACGTACATAAACAAGGTTTATGTGCGTAACCAAGATGTTTCAAGATGATCGATTTGAAGACACTTATTGAGAGGCTGAACCCATTAATCATTTGGAGCGATCTGTGTCAGGCAAGTAGTTCGAACAGACAAGCATCACCCAAAGGCATAACTATCCAATGTCCCTGGCCCTAATAAGCTTGATAGGGAAAATAGTTTGGGAGGTTGTTCTCACCAGGATATGACAGAATAGATATGTCTGTAATCCAGAAAAGACTACGCAGATATGTCAAGAGGGTATAAGAGGCGCGTGAGACAGATTAACCCTCCTAGCGCTAGGTGACCAGGTCATGTTTCCCCACCGTCAGGCCATTTACAAGTTCAGTGAACGGAAATGGCTGCAATGTAACCCCGCAGTCTGTACACACTCAATCCATAGACTCCATTTCAGGGTCTAAGTTTGCCTTGTAGAGGGGGATCTTGTCTGGATAATGTTGTTAACCACCATCTGCTAGATCACCTAAGTCTTCCAGTTCGTGTCTGTGGACTATATATGGAGGTTCCAGAGAGCTGGACATGAGAGCCAGTTTGTGCCTCGTCCCTGAGAAAGAAGGTCCTTCCTCAGGGGAATCTACCATAGAGGGGCCGTTGTAAAGAGAGTGTACAGTTGTACATAAGATATTTCTGTTACTAGTTTAAAATGCATATTATCTAAATGTGTGAAGGTAGAGAATGTGTTTTCTTGACCCTGAAACACATTTTGAAATGTTTTTTTTTTTTTTATGAAGAATGAAATTAAATATTTTTTGATTTCAAGCTTTTTTTACTGACCGACCCAGTTCTAAACAAATTTAGCATATATTTATTTTAGTCTGAAAAAAAAAAAACACTTTGAGATGTTCTTCTTTAAAACTCTCACTCTCATTAAACTCGCACATTCATTATGTTAATGTTGATGCAATGCCTTAAATAAGATAAGAATGCTAACATTGTGGTATTACCATGATTTATTTCCTTGACATAATGCACCTTAACATGCTTTATCAGTTCCACATGTTTTAGTACTTCCATGACTAAACATAAGGCAAATGTAGATATACCAGGTTGCCAGAGTAAGACAGACATTTTAAAGTTTAATGTATGTTGGATTAGCAATAAAATAATTTCATTTGACAGCACACAAGAAGGAAAGTGTGGTGCTGAACAAGTATTTAGTGTTTTATTCCCAAGTTAAAACACCTGGCACCAAATACCACAGAGAAAAAAAAAAACGGAAGTTACTGCAATAGGAGAAACCACAGTGTTTCTTTCTTCATACAGTACAGTATACACTAAATAGGTTTGCACCTAAGAACTTGGAAGAAATGCAATAAACAACTTATTGTTTTATGTTCAGGAGCAAATGCTTGTTGTTTGGGATTTGCTGTCTATATGAGAGAGTTTTAGGAAGTACTTATTTCAAACCATTTTAATGACAGACGCTGAATCAGACATTTGATAATGACTAAACCAACGATGACATTCTTTTTTACGTGACTGCTTTACACTATACCGGTCAAAAGTTGTATAGTTTAAGTTGTCAGTACAATTTTTAAATGTTTTAAAATAAGTTTCTCTTGCTCACCAAGCCGGCATTTATTTCATTAAAAAATACAGTACAAATTATAAAATTGTGAAATGTTATTGCACTATAAAATAACTTCAAAAGTAGTTTATCATTTAATTTAATATTTTTTCCCAGTGATTTTAAAGATGAATTTTTTGCTTTATTACTCCAGTCTTCAGTCACATTATCCTTCAGAAATCACTCTAATATTAACTATAATAATAATAATAGTAATAATAATAATAATAATAATAATTATTATTATTATTATTAATGATAATAGTGATAAAAGCAATAATGACTGGAGTAATAATTTCACTTGAGACTGTATTCAATAAGAAAGTAGTTATTAAAAATAGTAATAAATATTTAACAATTTATTTACATCTAATAAATGCTTAATGAACGGAATAATTTTCTTTAAAAAAAAAAAAAAAAAAAAAAAACTGACCCCAAACTTTTGACCGGTAGTGTATGTGTGGTGAGATAATGGGTGAGCCCACATGTGAGGTAGTAAAAGTCTGGTGATTGTGGATGGTGGATTAGCAGACACTGTATCTGTGTCAATGATAGCCAGCTCTAGGGGAGAGGAAATGAATTATGACTGAAAAAAGTATTAACTCTGGAGGAAAGTAAAGGGAGTTACCATATTACTGGGTCAGGTCAGAACAAAGGACCATTTTTGACCATCTTATTTGGTTGGTTCATGCTAAAGTGAAAGTTTTATTGGTGGGATCAGGAAGGGGGGTTGTTTTTATCGCACGAAAAACACTGACCAGTTTGAAAACACCCACAAAGTTAGAAATTGGAGACTTTTTCTCTGCAAAGACCTCTTTCTCAAAGAATTCATTTGCAATGAGATGACTCATTTAATGATGAGGGTAGAGTTAGTTCCTCATCGATGCTTGCATGTGTTTTGGTATGAAACATAGACTGTGGATCTTATATGGTTGTTTAACCCCTAGACAGCAATCCATTGTGTAGTACGAACACTGCACCAATGGAATGTTACACCAGTTATACAGTGAAAACTACAGTGTGAAATCACGCAGTGTGAACGCAGCAGAAGCAGTGCTTTATTTTGTTAGCTATAACTCCTCCCCAAACTTCCCTGTATTTCAGATCAACAGATCATTGCAATGTTTTTTTTTTTTTAAGTAGAACTCATTTCACACAGTAGGGTTTTAAATTGGCAACATTTCTAGATATTCAGCATGCCTGATATCATTGGGCTCAGATTCACATGGCATGATTTTCACTTGCATGAAGGAGCACCGTTTCAACTTCAAGTTCTAGCATTTGTGAGCTAGTGAAATCAGGGCTAAAATTGCACAGTGGAGCACTCAGTTGACTTCAGAAAGGCTCCTACTTGGTCCTTATCACTTCTTACATGCATTTGGTTGTGAAACAGTTTGCGGAACAGACAGACTTGCCTGTGATTCTTCTTATTGTATTAGTGTATTTTGCAAGTAGGGTTAAAATCTCCTGTTGCCAGTCCGTCATCCAAAGTAAACTCGGAAGAAACTAATTTCTACCCCTGATAGACGTGTTGTGTGAAAACAATGGTGATCCAATGTCTTTAAAATTGAAAAAAGTGTGAACTTGGCATTAAGAAAGTTAGTCATTAAGTAAGTTTGGTAAAACAACTGAAAATGGTCAGTTTGGGATTTTAGTTTGCACTCGGTGTAAACATTTCTAAATGATGGTCAGTCTATGCCTTTATTTTTAGGTTCTCTGTTTTTCAGTTCTATTACTTGATAACTTGACCTTGGATTCTTTCATTTAACTAAATAAGTTAAGACACATGACGCTGGACAATTAAAGAATTAAGAAGCACACCCTTGTTGATGATTAGATTTAGACTCAATCCTAATAGTGTGAAGGGGTAGGGATAAAAAATATTCACCTATGAAACAAGACACCACTACACCCACACATACAATTGAAGTCATAATTATTAGCCCCTCTTTGATTTTTTTTCTTTTTTAAATATTTCAAAGATAGATGTGTTTAAAAAATATTCTCTGCAATAAACTGCAAATGGGGGCAAATAAGCAGGGGGGCTAATAATTCTGATTTCAATTGTATAATATATGCTATTGTTTAAACATTATACAAGGTTGGACATTTAAAAAGCTGATGGTGGATCGTATTTCAAGAAGACAAGTCAACGTTAGGCTTGCTGTAAAAAAACGAATTGCCTTTTCTGACTGGCTAACCTATTCTGTCAAGTAAGCATGGGATGATAACTTGTTTAAGGTTTACCATGGTATGGAAAAGTCAGGGTTTTAAAACTGCTACAATTTTCTGTTATGCTGTTCCTAAGCATGTACAGTAGTTTTTAAAAAGCAATAAAGAGAGCAATGATTTATTTGTACTGTTTAGCCTGACATGTTTACTGTTCCAAACTATAAGAAATGTTTCCTAAAATAAAATATATTGTGTTTGTTCAAAGGGTTTAAAAAAGTTGTTGTTTTTATTCAGACATTTAAAAAAGCTTATTTTAGAGCAGTGATCACAATACCATGAAACCATCATATTTTTATCCAAGGTTATCATACTGTCCAAAACTTATACCGGCCCATGTCTACTGTCAAAGTTATCAGGTATCAGAATTTAAAACATGTTTTGGGACTGTCATGCAGCAGTTAAATTAATTAAAAACATGTGTTTTATTGTGAATCAACTGGAATGGTGTTGTTTTTATTTGTATTTGTTTTTTTTCACACTGCTCAGAAACAAACTGATGCAGCATTAAAATTCATTTGAATTGTTTATGTTGGTTTAAGATTAACCCTGTTGGCATCATATCGCAGCAGTGATTTGGCTGTCCACATTTAAGCTGTTTTCAATCCTTTTTCAACAAGTGATTAGAATTAACACTGTGGTTTAATACACATTCAAGCAACACTGCTATTTTTATGCTAACATTAACCAAGAAATCTGGGATGATATTGAATTAACATCACATTGTAACATTGATTTAACAATACAATCGATTCACATAAATAGGTCATCGTTAATTAATGACAACTAAATGCAGCAACATGGATTCCGCATCAATTCTGATTTAATAACCACTATTATTACTAATGTATTTACTAATTATTGCTATTATATTTACTAGTAATAACTATTGTAATTAATTGATTGTATCTTTATGGTAGAAATAACCATGCTCGTATATGTTAAATCAGTATCAAAGTGTACTAGTGATTTTACCTTTTGTTGAAATGTCAACATTGTTTTATTATCAACACATATCAGTGCTGTACAAGGAGCTTACATTTAGACAAAAAAGCAAATGAAAGATTTTCCCCATGAAAATGCCTTAAGTAAATAAGTTATTAAATTGAATACAGAAACAAATATAAAATGGAAAACCTTTTACAAGCAGTTAACAATATTAATATTACATTTTCATGTTATGTTCAAATGCAGTAAACGGAGTAAAAAAGGTAAAACGTTAACACCTAGTTTAAATTGTGATGCATATCTTACTTTATGCTCATAAAACAAACTAAAGATAGTTCAAACATTTTTTTGAGTAAAATCTATTAAGAGTGAACATGAAAGGAACTTTTTAAGAACAAATTGAAGAACAAATTAAAAGTATTCCCTCTGTAAAAGTATTTCTTTCTTGTGTCTTGTGCAGATCTCAACACTTCAAAGAATCCATACGCTTTATCCATGAGTGTCGACTTAATGGAGGGGCATGTCTAGTTCATTGGTGGGTTCATTTGCTCTGTGGCATTATGGGTATTTTGATATGTGGTATTATTTGAGCCGTTTGTCTTAGTTTTACCATTATTAAACTGTAAAATCATGTGTGACTTGTTGCATTATTTTTTATTTTAACTTTAGCAGTAGCATTGGTTTGTTTATCAGGTCATTTAAATTGTCATCTCTCTTTTATTTTTATTGTTATTATTTTTACAGCTGTCTGTGTAAAATTAAAATTATGGATGTTTTCCTCATGACATATCATAATTGATGTTCAAACCCAACATAACAAGCCTCTTTCCTGCTCTAGTCTTGCTGGAGTGTCTCGGAGTACCACTGTGGTGGTGGCTTACCTCATGACAGTCACCAGCTATGGCTGGCAAGAGTGTCTTACTGCGGTGAAGGCTGTGCGCTCTTTTGTGGGCCCAAACTATGGCTTCCAGCAGCAGCTGCAGGAGTTTCAGATGAAACAGGTGTCAGAGGTAAAATAAACATTTATATAGATTCTGATATCCGGATCAATATTTACTATCTACAACATGTTTAACACTATATATTAGGATAACCTTCTGAATATTTGTAAAATGCTTTGTTTTACACAAAGATACTGATTTCAAGCAGTTACAGAATGTATATTTCTTTTGTGCACTCGAGGGGGGTGCAAAAAACATCTGGTAATCTGGAGGAAAAAATCCTAAACAAGTACTCATTTCCTGATGAGCCTATTGTTGCTTACCACTACCTCTGACACACAATACTGATAGATATCAGGAAACTATAGTCAAGGGGACATTTGGTCCAGTTGTCCAAGACAACATTAAAAGGATAGACATGCAAGTGGTGGCATCTTTAGGATGGCATTTACGAATTTTGAAAAAATCAGGATTAAATTTGAAAGGTCATCAAAATGTTACTTTATTGTAAGATTGGTAACATGGTTTAATATATACAGTCAAGCCACTAATTGCTCATGTTTATATCTGTAAATACATATATACATATATTCATTTTCTTTCATCAATCAATGCAGGGTCAGTGCAGGGAAATGAACCGCCAACTATTCCAGCATATCTTTTCACCCAGCGGATGCCCTTCCAGCTGCAACCCAGTACTGAGAAACACCCATTATTATTATTATTATTATTATTATTATTATTATTATTTTACCAGGAAAGACACATTGAAAATAAAATTCTCTTTTACAAGAGCGTCCTGGCCAATATAAGGCGCTATACAAGTCACATGAGTCACAGACAACAAACAAAAAACAATTACCAATTAACATGAATCACACATTGACAAACAAACTATTCAACACATCTACAAGCCTGTGTTTCAGTTTCTAAATCATTTATATTCTTTTTGAAAGCATTTAGTGAAATCAATTCTTTAAACTGCAACTTTGTAGATTATTCCATGTAAACGGTGCTCCATATTTAAAAGCCTTTTTTCATCTCAGTCCACACTTTAGAAACAGAGAGGAAATAAATATCCTGTGACCGAAGACCATAGCTATGGACAGTTTTTTTTTACAATTGTAATTCTGGAGGTATAATGGAAGTAAACCCAATATGGATTTGTAAACAAAGATATGCCAGTGCTTGGCATACTGACCAAGCAGACCAACCTACCCTAGTATAAAACACACAATGAGTAATATATATACAGTTGAAGTCAGAATTATTAGCCCCCTTTTGATTTTTATTTTCTTTTTTTAAATATTTCCCAAATGATTTTTAACAGAGCAATGAAATTTTCACAGTATGGCTGATAATATTTTTTCTTCTGGAGAAAGTCTTATTTGTTTTATTTCGGCTAGCAGTTTTTTTTAAAAAAAAAAAAACATTTTTGGGACAAAATTTTTAGCCCCTTTAAGCTAATTTTTTTTTCGATAATCTACAGAACAAACCAAACCGTTATACAATAACTTGACTAATTACCCTAACCTGCCTAGTTCACCTTATTAACCTAGTAAAGCCTTTTAATGTCACTTTAAGCTGTATAGAAGTGTCTTGAAAAATATCTAGTAAAATATTATTTACTGTCATCATGGAAAAGATCAAATAAATCAGTTATTACAAATAAGTTTTTAAAACTATTATGCTTAGAAATGTGCTGAAACAATCTTCCCAGAACAGAACAGAAATTGGGCTAAAAAATAAACAGGGGCGCTAATAATTCAGGGGGGCTAATAATTCTAACTTCAACTGTGTATATATATATATATATATATATATTAGCTGTGTTGTGTGGACTAATTCCTCAAATGGTTAGGTTTCAATTGCAAAAAAATGTGAAAACTGGCATTGACACATTCAAAAGATAATAAGATGATCTACAAAAGACATATTTGTGGAAAAAAAGTCAAAATTTGAATAATTTCTGGCTTGACTGTATATATTAATGGGCTTCTGGGCTTATCAACAGAAGACAGAATGAAAATACCTTCAAAAACCAAAAAAATATTTTGCAAAAGGACAAAAAAGAACCCATATGTGATTATATAACTGTGGATCATAAGCACACTGCAAAAACATTTTATGGAAAAGCGCCGGAGCCTTTGTTGATTCTGTACCGCATATCACACAGGAACATTTTGATTATCAAAAAAGTATTAAAAAAAATCGTAACGCCTAGTTTTATTATTCAGGTTAAGAGTATCAACATGTAATAAAAAGTCATTTAGTCTACAGTCATTTTCATGAATGCAGTCTTTTATCTTGCATCCCTGTTTGTTGCAAACTGTCCTAGAATGCATAGGAGAGAAAGTTTTAGAGAGAAAGAAAGAGGCTTAACTTCCACTGTTAAGTAAACAATTTTGCATTTAATAAGTGCTAAAAAGTCATGATCTTACTTTTTTGTTTGTCACACTATTGTCACAGTCATTTGACTTGGTTTTAAAGGCAGATCAGTCTGCAGTCTTAAGTGTTCTTACATGTGTATTCATGCTGTGAAGGTGTGAAGTGAGTCTTCCTGTTGCAGTTGTCCTCAGCTTTGCAGCCACAAACCAGAGCTGATGTGTGATCTTAAAGTGACTCTAAAAATGACTTAAACGTTTAGTTGAACTTCATATGAGGATGAAGGGGTAAAAATGAGTGCATAAGGGGAACTCAGATTTGATGGGGGACTTGCTGATATTGCAATAGATCAGCGCAGCACATCACGTGAATGTCATTACTGCTAGAAGCTTGCAACATATGCCTCTGAACAATGAAAATATGACTTTTAACTTTGTAAATTGTTTTTGTAATTGTAATTTAATAATAAGAGATTATTAAAGGGGATTCACTGTTTTACTCTAGTACTAGCAGTTTTTGTATTATGGTGGTTTTCAGATCAACTCATAAAGAAGTGCTTAAAAATACAAAATAATGATAATAAGGTGAAACTGAGATGAGACATTCATGTTCCATATAATTTCAAAGCAAAAGTCTGACCAGTAAATATGTGTGACTTTTACAGATTTTTAGTATACAGAAAGATGGGTTCACTTAATTTTTCCATTTACACTTACTTTCAAGTATTTAAAGTAGCCTACTGTATGTGTTTTTTTTTAGCTAATACTTCAGTTTATCTTAATTTTTATTAGTAGCAAAGCACTGGCAAAACACCTGAAAGAGTACCATCACTCAAAAAAAAAAAAAAAAAAAACAGCCTAGTGGTTAGCATGTCAACACGTAGCACCAAGGTAACCTCTCCCAGTAAAGGTGAAAACCCCTAAAAAATAATAATATATCATGATAAAATAATAATATAAATAAAAATAATTTGAATTGACACAGTTCCATGTTTTTGGTACAGCTTAATTTTATGTTCCATCATCTTAACTTTGAAAAAAAAAATTAAATTAAGTTAACCTCATCTATTTAAGATAGGACTACACAAAGGAATTGTGTGGAATCTAGCATTTATTACAGCAATTTCTACTTTTTGGCAGTATATTTTTAGTTTATAAAAGTATAGGCTACTACTGTATTTTAACCCTAACATGTGTAAAGGACTGGTTTAAATCCACTACTTTCTTTAGTTGCAGCTAATTCCAGCTTTAGGAAGCTGCTTACATGAGTAATATTGTATAAAGCAATATAAAACAAAGATGACTGTAATTTTAAAGTTTTAATAATGCGAGCATATTTTTAATGAATTAACATTGCACAGGTCATTACATTCAGTCACTTTCATTTTCTACACTGAAAGATCATCTGAAACTCTCTATCTTCTCCACTTCCACCTAGATCTGCTTGCAGATTCGTATTGATACAGCAGCAGCATGTCTTAAATGATCACAGCAGCTTGTCTTGTATTTACTGGCAACAGCCAGTCCACACTTGCTCTGCAAAGGATATACATAAAATACATTAACACCGCCTTATTAATTAACATGCTACCATTAATATATTAATTGTTTTTTCCCCAAAGTTGTAATTCCACCAAAATGCAAGGGAACTGATACTGTGAGATTTCATTGATTGTTCTTGCCTTTATTACTTTGCTCATTTCTGCTTCACGCATGAAAAACATGCAGCAGTGAAGAAACTCTGGAATTTATAATGCCCACTTCCAAATGTCAGTCTCTTTGCAGACTTCGGCCAGTCTCATAGTGAAAGCGCTTTGGATAGGTAACAGAAGAGAAGTGAAACACAGTGTTTGTCTCTGATCCTTTATAAGGCAAATAAACATTTGAATGCCCAATTTACTTTTACTTTTAATGTGTTAAAGATATAGTGCATGCCAATTTTGTTTTCCTAACATTATTTTTAAAATCTGAACCAAGAAACATCTTCTTTTCTGCTCTGGTCTGTGACACTCGGTTGTGTATGGAGGATATGGAAATGTAGAATTTTAGGGAAAAAGGGAAACAAAAATAGAAAAGAAAGGAAATTACTTTGGTAACACTTTACAATGAGGTTGTATAAGTAATGCATTTATTAACATGATCAAACAATGAACAGTACATTTATTACATTATTTATTCATTTGTTATTATTAGCTAATGCAAACAGAGTTGTTCATTGTTAGTTCACAAGCATGTATTTAGATTTTAATAATGCATTAGTAAATGCTGAACCATAATTAATAAATGATGTACATCTTTCATTTGATTTATTTATTTTCGAACAAAAATATGATACATAAAATCTTATTAACTAAAAGAAATACATTTCAACATGGTCGAAAATGGAGCGGGATGAAGCATAAGCTTATTATTATCCCACCCCATTACCACATACATTATTCGTTTATTACTTAAACTTATTTATTCTTTTACTTATCTCTTCTTTTTACATGAAACAAATTTGATCATTTTGGCATCTTTGAAGAATAAAATGTTTGATTCCATTTGTACCTTTTCATTTTGTAACATACACCCAAAGAAAAAAAAAAAGAAAAAAATACATAGTACTCCAAATAGACAAAATAAATAAAAAACAACAACAACAACAACAACAACAACAATCTAGTACTGCAAATAGCCATTAAAATTTCATCATACATTTCTCTTTTTATCATTTTTTGAATAACCTTCATCATTATATTCCTTTATTAATATATATTTATACAGTTTTTTAAAATTGATTAATATCCTGACGTTGTTTTAGAGTCTGATCTAGACTGTTCCATAGTTTTACACCATGTACAGACATACACAAACTTTTGAATGTTGTTCTTGTTTTCACCCTCCTAAAATTTAGTTCTTTTCTCAGGTTATATCCCCCTTGTCGTTCTTCGAAAAACTTTTGTATACATTTCGGAAGTAGTTTATTCCTAGCTTTCAACATAACCTTGTGCTGTTTTAAACTTAACCAAATCACTGAACTTAACTATCTTTAATTTAAAAAATAAAGGATTTGTATACTCGACATGCTCTATTAGTCGAATTACTTTTTTTCTGCATTGTACATATGGATCGTAAATTAGATTTATATGTATTCCCCCAAATTTCAACACAATAACTCAGGTATGGCAACATAAGTGTGTTATATAATATATACATTGAATTACCGTCCAGGATAAATCTTGCTTTATACACTATTGCTACAGTTTTTACCAACTTTAATATCACATTATTTATTTGCGGTTTCCAACTAATTTTATGATCCAATACAACACCAAGTAACTTAATTGCATACACTCTTTCTATAACTTCATTATCAATTTGTAAATCTATATTATAACTATTTTTTAATTTCCCAAATAACATTTTATCTATTAGTAAATACATTATCTAACATTAAATGAAACCATAAAGTGAGGTAACATTATAGCATTTAGATCAGATTCTGTACTAGGATGACAGTCTAGTTTTTATTTTTACTGGCAGTCACCGCAAATGGACTATATTTTAGCTGACAGTTTATTTGAAGTCTTAGTGATCCAGAAATGCTACTGCTTAAGTATGAGGATGTATAACATGTGCAAACATGTACGGCTGGCTTAGTCTAGTAAGGACAGTCTGACTGGAAACAAAACGGATGTCTGTCCTCCCACTCCATTCCAGCTGAGGCTCTAAACAGTGCTCAGTGCCAGGGATTTTCCATTGCCCTCGTTAAAACATGACATAGCTGCACTAGACTGCTTAAGACATTAATGAATGCTGAGGTGCTGCCTTTCTAATGTGTGATGCAGAGTTCTGTGGAAGTAGCCCACAGAGGTCAGGCTTATTAAAACATGGTGATGCTATTCCCAGAAGAAAACCCCAGATGGGATCCTTGGAAAAATGCTTATACACTATTCGACCACTCTTATGCTCACAGAGGAGTTCTGGTTTGGATAAAGAACATTTGCTCCATTTGTTCAGACCAAAAGTGAAACTGATTTGTGACAAATTAACTTTTAGACATTCCAGGAAACCTTTAATCGCTTCCAGTGAAGGCATTAATATGAGGCTTTTTTATTGTGCTAATATAAAGTTGTCACTGTAGTTTATTCATATCATATACTGTACCTGCATGAATATGATTGCGTTAACTGAGTCTTCTGAAACTGTAACGTCTCTGAGTATACTGCAAGTGTCAGTTTGATGACAGAGCAGGATATATATATATATAAACGCTCACTTTGCACTGCTCTCTCTGTCTCTTTCAGTATCAGGCATGGTTGCGGGCCAGCTATAGATCCAGCCCATTTAAAGACCAGGAACAGGTTGAAGCTTTACTGAGTCTGTTTGCAGAACAGCAGCAACAAGGACAACAAAATGATCCGGAGTGGATGAGCCAGGGCTCTCGCATCTATCCTCTGTCCTACAACCAATACAGTGCCTCGGGCAGCAACAGGTGAAAGCAGACTTGACCAGGTCTCCGCTGCCCACCAGATTTACACCCTGAAAGGACTAAAAGAGCATGTGTGGCAATTCCCACATGTGCAGATCATTTCAAAAGAGAGATCATAGAACACTTTAGATTACAGTCATGCTGATGTGAGCATTATGAAAACGGTAATAGCGAGTTCATTAACCATTGATCACTCAAAGAGTATTTTTTCCTTTATAAGTTGTTGGAATCTGATAGAGTTAGTCGCCAGCATTGCTGTATTTTTAAAAAAACGCATCCCCCACTGCTCTACCTCCAAAATGATAAGGATGCCTTTAGATCTTTTAGTTGTCCGACATTAGATTGATAATAGATCAGTGCTAAAATGCTCTAAGCGCATAAATTGCTTTATAAAATGCAGTATTTGGACCGCTAATGTGTAATTTATGCTTTGTATTTCATATACTGTATATTGTACTGTTGGTCTCTCTTGGCATAAAACGTGGCAATAAAGTAATAAAACAATTTAAAAGTGATATCTACACTTGACTTGCTCAATTTAGTCAAGTTTTATAATAATAAAGTAAGACAAAACCTTCTGCAGGATATGTTGCTGTAACTCTGTCAACCTAAGAACCACAGTTTATATAGTTTATATATGTGTTGAATATCTCGTACAGTTAAGAATTAAGAACGATACAGTAGCCTCTTCATGGAGAATTGCATACATACATTTTTCCCACTGCAGCATTAGCACTTCCATTTTCAGTTCTTAATAACATTTACGGGGAGAATTTCAGGATATAATTAAACATTTTTTTATTTGACAGCTAAAATTCCCAAAGACCATTTTAAAAGAATAACTATTCAAGTAAAAACACTATTGATATGGATCGTATAAACACATGTAATGTCCTAACAACACTTTAGTTAACCTAACGATATGTTGACTTTAATTGTAAAAACTAATTCTTACTATGCAATTGTTTTAAAATTTGCATACTGTGCATTTCTTATTCAGAAAACATAATTATTTTTGTATGTGTACCGTTTCCCTATCATTCCTAACATTTCCTAACATCAGACTCTTGGATAAAATGTTTTTTTTTTTTTTTTGAATAATTTGTGATGTGCTGATTTTTTGGGAGGCTATTTGTGCTGAAAGTGGAAGCCGTGATTAGGTTGAGGATTGGTCTACAAAGTTTGGTACAATTGACTGTGTTAGAGAATGAATGAATGAATGAATGAATGAATGAATGAATGAATGAATGAATGAATGGATTGATGAATGAATGAATGGTGACACACTTAGTTGGCCTTTTAAGGCAAATTTTGGATGGTTTTATCAATTAATCCATGCAATGTCATAGTTTATGCAAATTTTTGGGTTTGGTTGTTTATTTATGGCACTTTGTGTTTATGTTGCAATTAAAGTTAGCTAATTAGATTGTTGTTTGCATTTTTTTGCCTATCTACTTCACACTGCTTTGAATGAGAAAGAATGGGTTACAGTATTTTGCTCCTGCAGCTTCCTCTCACACCACCTTCAAGTGAGAACTCCTTCACGACGACCACTACCTGTGCTCATATCCTCTAACACACCATCAGCCTGCAACCTCACCTTTCCCAGATCCGCTTTTCATGGTTTCTACATAATAAACTTCCTGACAGCAGGTTAGACGTGGCTTTGACATGAGCCATTAACTATTTTTGAACATGCCACCACAGTCAGGCTTTATTTGACACAATAACATTTGTAATCTGATGATGCAGAACAATAATTTAGGCCATGGTATAGGGAAAAATTTTGTGAATGTCTTTACAATTCTTTTTATGAATATATTTTAATACAACTGAATGGCATTTTCTCTTTGGAGATTATAAAATAATAGCTGAAATATCCTAATTAGTTACTGTGTGTATCTTCCATTAGTTTAGGTACAATTGTTCATAAAGGCCAGTATAATAAAATTAACTCTTTGCTATACCTTTTCTAAATGTCACGATGTATCACACAGAAAAGCAGAAAAAGGAAAACATAATTACAAAAAGTTCAAATTTATCCTTTTAATAGCGTTGACAGTGTTTGTGTATTGATGCTTGAGCTCCAGTAAAGAGCTGCGGGTGCTTAAGGAGTTACAGATTTGAAAAAGAAAAACAGCTGGAAATGAACCCTAAACTATAGAACCAGTAAGTAAATAATAATAAAGAGTCAGAATTATTAGCCCCCCCCCCCCCTTTGATTTTTTTTTTTCTTTTTAAATATTTCCCAAATGATGTTTAACAGAGCAAAGAAATTTTCAAAGTATGTCTGATAATATTTTTTTTTCTGGAGAAAGTCTGAATTGTTTTATTTTGGCTAGAATAAAAGCAGTTTTAAGATTTTTAAAAGCCATTTTAAGAACAAAATTATTAGCCCCTCAAGCTAAATTTTAAGCTACACTGTAAAAAAAAATATGACAAAATGTCATGACAACAAATGCTTTTATATAACTTTGACTTAATATATTACCCAGATTTCAGTTTTTTTCTCATGTAACGTTTAAAATGTTTTAATCAGTTTAACTGATTTAAGGTGGTTCATTTCGCTTTGATGACCTCTAAAATTAATTATGTGCCCCCTAAATAAGGGACTAAGCCAAAGGCGAATGAATGAACTAAAAACTGATGACTATGTTCATTTGATTTAATGAAAAAAATGTAAGACTTTTAAAAACCGGGCATCTCGGTCGCGCAGTGGGTCGCACGATCGCCTCACAGCAATAAGATCACTGGTTTGAGCCTCAGTTGGGTCAGTTGGCATTTCTGTGTGGAGTTTGCATGTTCTCCTTGTGTTGGCGTGGGCTTCCTCCGGGTGCTCTGGTTTCCCCCACAGTCCAAAGACATGCGCTAAAGGTTGAATAAGCTAAATTGGCTGTAGTTCATGTGTGTGATAGAGTGTGCATGGGTGTTTCCCAGTGCTGGAAGGGCAGCCGCTGCATAAAACACATGCTGGATAAGTTGGCGGTTCATTCCGCTGTGGCGACCCTTGATAAATTACGGGACTAAGCTGAAAAGAAAATGAATGAATGACATTTAAGAACATTTTTTACAGTACATATTATAACTAACTGCACATAACTACTGTTTATGGTTAAATTAAGATTCATAATCTGTTTTGATTTCCCAGAGATAAATTGCGGCTGGAAGGGCATCCACTGCGTAAAAACGTGCTGAATAAATTGGCGGTTCATTCCGCGACCCCGGATTAATAAAGGGACTAAGCCGAAAAGAAAATGAATGAATTAATGAATCTGTTAATCAAAAATGATTACACCCCAAAATACAGTTTATGTAGGCTACTATATAGCCCATAAGTAAAATAAATTAGATTACACATTAAGAATACCATAACTGACAATGGCGTGAACAAATCAAATTCCTGATAGTAATCAGTCAAATCTGCGTCAGAGGTCAATATATTTATTCATGCATCAGATTTATCTATATCTATTGGTGTATGAATACACATTGCCAAGTCCTTTAGCATATATTTCATAATCCTATTTATGGGATCTTCAGGAGAGTTCAGTAAATTGAGCTTAGGTATAAAGTGGATGAACCTGTAAAGTCCCCTTCCCCTCTTTTCCTTTCAGACAGATTTCTTGTAAATGCCTCCGTTTCGTGTAATCTCATTTACATATTCATGGTACGGCAACATAAGGCGTAGAGATTGGACGCCTTGGAGTTGCGCAAGCCAATCCGTTCTCACTACACTCTCCGTTCCCTTGCGCGGGTGTCTTTTAGATTATAAATAAAGCTGCTTGGATGCCGTGAGTATGTACTTTATAATCCTCAGCTGCTGTTTGTAACGGCATACTAGTGAAGTAAAGGTCTACAAGATGAACTCGGGCGGTCGCAGACTGAAACAGTGGCTTATAGAACAGATAAACAGTAACATCTATAATGGACTGCAGTGGGAGGATGAGGACCGCACTATGTTTCGAATCCCCTGGAAACATGCGGGAAAACAAGATTACAATCAAGAGGTGGATGCGTCCATTTTCAAAGTAAGCGAAACATTATAGTAATAATAATAGTAGATTTAACAGTAACAATATGATTAAAAATAATGCAGCATTGCTATATTATTATTATTATTATTATTATTATTAATATTAATATTAATAATAAAAATAATAATAATATTAATAATAATATTATGGTTGTTATTGGAAAAAGTCAGATTTTTTCAGACTGTTATTAGATCATAGATCCCTGTGTACATGCAATTTGTCACAATCATAACATTTGAACTTAGTTATTTTCGATTTTGTCACAGTTTGATTGTATATTGTCTGTTTATTCTAATGTCTTCATTGCCAAATTATAACTTAATAATGCGTAAGGTATTGACTATTTTTTCTTATTGTTACATCAACGTTTTGGTTCACCAAAAAAAAAAAAAAAAAAAAACATGTTTTAATGTACCATAATGTCATTTCAATCTGAGACTTTCGTTTATCTTCAGAACACAAATTAAGATTATTAGTTCAAATCTGAGAGCTCCTGGTCCTCCATAGAAAGCAAAGGTCCCAAAGCCCAGAAAAGGAACTAAAAACAAAACATTCTATGTGACTTCAGTAGTTCAACTGCATTTAAAAAAAAATCCTGGTTGCCCTACATTTTTAAGCTGAATCAAGTTAACCTTATGAGTCTATTGAACTGATATTATGTTAAACTGACTTAAAACAGCTTGCATGTCTTATAAAATTAAGTTAGAGCATGATTAACCTAGTTTAATAAGTAACAGTGAACTAAAAACATATGCTGTCATGACCAATCGATCATATATTTTTTTACAGTTTGTAATCTGACACATTTTTGTGGCAGAAAAAATTGTAAATGCAACTCATCTATATGTTCTCTCCTGCATCAGGTCGTCAGGGTGCTCATTTACTAGGTTGGACAGTATAACATATTGCCATTACAGTTAGCAGTGCAACATGCAAGCATCAGATGCTTGTAGTAAATGTGCAACCTCATCGGATATGGAAGGCATATGTGGACAAGGTTGTTTTTATAATTTTTCTGATGCACAAAAGCATTCTTGGACTTTAGTTTAATTACAGTTGAACCACCAAAGTCACATGGAATGTTTTGACAATGTTTTTAAGTTCCTTTTCTGGACTTTGAACATCTAAGGACCGTTGCTGTATATGGAGGATGTGGGAGCTCTCAGATTTCATCTAAAATATCTTAATTTGTGTTCCAAAGATGAACGAAGGTCTCAATGGGTAATTGTAACTAAATGAGAATGAGTGATTGATAATAGAGTTTTGATTTTGGGGTAAACCAATCCTTTAGGTGATCTTTTGCTTGTTTGTGTATTATTCTAAAATACGATTGAATAATCACTGCTTTCAGTCTCTTGGAAACAAGACTTATTTCTTCAGATTTTGTGGTGATGTCTGACTAAGCATGTGTTTTTTACAGGCGTGGGCAATATTTAAAGGGAAGTTTAAGGAGGGGGATAAAGCTGAACCAGCGACATGGAAGACCAGATTGCGCTGTGCACTCAACAAAAGCCCAGATTTTGAGGAAGTTACTGACCGATCCCAGCTTGACATTTCTGAGCCCTACAAAGTGTACCGGATTGTGCCAGAGGAGGAACAAAAGTGTAAGTGTGTCTGTGTGTGTGTGTGTGTGTGTGTGTGTGTGTGTGTGTGTGTGTGTGTGTGAGAGAGAGAGAGAGAGAGAGAGAGAGTATTTGTGCTTTGTTTTTTTTATGATTATTATGAAAAGAAACATTTCTTAAAGAATTCAGATTCTACAAAAAGACACTTTGGTGTAGCTAAATGTTGCCTTGCCTTTACAAATGATAAAAACTGACAGCATATATCTTATTTTGTAGTAGGTAAAGGCACAGTCACCACCGTAAAAGACACCACTGACATGGACTGCTCACCAGACTTGGATGAAATTATTAAAGAGGTATTGCCACTTTTAATCAGTTAAATGCCACCTTTCCCTTAGAACAAAAAAGGTATTAGGTAATGATTTTGTATTATCTGGTGATGTTTGATTGATGGCTCATTTCTGAATAATCTGTGTGTGTGTGTGCAGTCTTCAAATGATGAATACATGGGCATCTTGAGAAGTAGTCATTCTCCCCTGGATGAACGCAGTAGCATGCCTTCAGTGCAAGAATGGTGGCAGCAAGGACCTCTCAATGGTAATTAATGTCTAGTTTATTTAGGTTTTAAGTAAGTTTAAGAAGTTGGATAAGAGTAACTTAAAGTACTATCTTGATTTCTTGACTTTCTTAAGTAAATGTTTAAAAAATATAAAAATGTACAGTATGAATTGTTTTGTCACCTGACTCCCATGTGTTCATGTTAATAAGCATTTGTTTTTACGTACATTCACAGCTGCTGTTGTTCATCAGGATCCTGCAGGCTCATTAAATTCTGGTATGTCATTTACATTGTATATTACATTGCATTATTATTATGTTTCAGTCAGAGCTGACTGAAAGAAACATGGGAAATCTGTTTTAATCTCTTAGTATTTTCACTGCTGCACGAGGCTGATCACGCATTTCTCGTTTTTCTCCAGCATTCTCTCAGATGTTGATTTCTTTCTACTACGGAGGTCAGATGGTGGACAACATGGTGACCACTCATCCAGAGGGCTGCCGTATCTCCCCCTGCCTGCCCTCTACGGCTAATGGCTTCTTGTACGGGTCAGACAGCCTCCAGAACATTTACTTCCCATCCATTGACGGCATTAAGAATGAGCGCCAGCGTCACGTCACCCGCAAACTTTTCAGTCACTTGGAGCGCGGCGTACTGCTGCGTGCCAACAGAGAGGGCATTTTTATCAAGCGTCTGTGCCAGAGCAGAGTGTTCTGGATTGGCCAGGATGCTCGGTACAACCCCTGCAAACTAGAGCGAGATGCTGTGGTGAAGATCTTCGATACAGCCAGATTCCTACAAGGTAAACAAAGATCCTGTCACACACATAACACATTCAGTTTTTTTTTTATCAGAGTCTATTTCAATATAAGACGGCTGAAATACAGTTCAGAAATGGTATTTACTACTAATCAAAGTCAGTATGTAGCAGAGATGATTAAACTTGGAGCTCATTGGAGTCATTCTGAATGGAGTCATTGACCAGTCAGCTGTAACAAACTTACTTACTTATTTATTGTGTTTCTAAAGACTTTGTTCAAATGTGTTTTGGGGACTGGTTTAAAAAATTTGCAAAGGAACGTTCCTAAAAGTGAACGTACACCAGAATACGTTTAAATATATTTATTAAGGATTATGGCTCATATGATGATTTATAGTAGTTTCGATTTTTAAGCGCACATTCTCCCAATAACTGTTTTTATAAATCACAACTTTTGCATGGAAAGTTGCATAAATAAATGATAAATTATTTATAAATGAGACCCAAGGTGAAGTGCTCTGTTGGACAGAAGCCCTCCAGGAAGAGGGTTGGACATCACTGGTAAATAAAGTTTGGTAACGCTTTATTTCGATGGTCCATTTGAGTATTAGTAGACTGTCTGCTTAATATCTGTTTATACTGCTCCTTCAACAGACATTTAACTGACTATAAGAAACTTTGCAAGTACATGTCAATTTACACTAATCCTAACCCTAACCTTAACCTAACAGTCTACTTATAATCTAATGAGAATTGATTGACATGTAGATGCAGTGTAACAAATGCTCCATCAAAATAAAGTGTGACCTAAAGTACTTACTGGTCATTTGTGATCATAACAGTGAGCAGTTATTTTCAGTGCTTTAAGCTTACACTGAAATGCAGCTGACTTGATACATTGATTCCTAAATAATGTGACTTAAAAACGAGAGGATTGATGTTTTGTTGTTTTATTTTCTTGCAGCACTGCAGTTGTATCAGGATGGTCATTATCAGGCTCCAGAGCCCACTGTCACACTCTGCTTCGGGGAAGAGTTTAACGATTTCAGCACTGTCAAGAGCAAATTAATCATTGTGGAGGTAATTAGTGTAAAATATGTATACAAACATGACTGAGCTCATTTATTGCTTTCTTAAATTTGTAGCATTAAACCAAGCTTTCTTTCAATTACAGTGCTTAACATAATTGAGTACACCCCATTTTGAAAAATAATATTTGTATCAATTTCTTAGTGAATATAGTTAATGTGTTTTGGTGCATTTAAACAAAACTAATTTATTAAACAGATATATTTATTAAAATAATATTTTAGTCTCCAAACATATTTAGAAATGAAAAGATAATACAATTAAATTCAAGCTAAATATTGCAAAAAAAAAAAAAAAAACCTACAAAATTTCAACTAAATTTTTCAAATTTTTTTGCATCTCCTGATTTTTCCTCTTATTTCAATTTTGTATTTTATAATTTTCTATAACATACATTTGAGCTACTAATTTTTAAACTGTTGTCGTAGGTTTTTTTGACTAGATAAGCTCCAGATTTGAATTTAGTACTGACTAATCTAAAGTATATGCACAAACATAATATTTATATAGCATCCTATTAAAAATATGAATTTAAAAGATTTGTGAGGGGTGTTCTTATATATGCTAAGCACTGTATGTTAGAATTTTATGTTTAAGATTTCTTAGGAAATATTTAATGGATTAGGTATTGTATTGAATTATAACAAACATTTAACATGTAAGGTATTATAATATTTCAATATTTCACAATTGTTAAGTAAAAAAAATGAAACCTGTACTGTAGATTTCTAAAACAAAGATCAAGCTTAGTTCCAGACTAAATGTCTGAGCTACGTCAAGTGAAAGAAACTTTTTTAAGACTTTTCTTAAATGATATCAATGTCCTTGTTTTATCTCAAGGTGGACACCATTAATGATTTTTTAAGTGCATTTATAACAATTATTTAAATGTTTTAAGTGAACTAAACCCTGTCTATGAAACCAAACACATGAAGTTATTACCTAATATTAATTACCTTACTTAGAAACAATTAGTGTTTGCTGAATTTACCTTTTCATCTGTCTGTTCTTGATTGGCAGAATTTAAAACACTATGAAACATAGCAGTAACATGAATGCTTTGTCCATGCAGATCACAGCATGGAACTGTCAGCAGCTTTTGAATGCAGTGACTGCACGGCGAACCCAGTGCAGTAGTGGGAATATGGAAATCTCAGACAACTTAGTCAGTGATCAGATGGCTTGTATATATCAGGACCTGTGCAGCTACCCAGTTCCTCCACGAGCTTCCTGTTTCAGGGACAACTTACAGATACCAGTCTGAGGCAGAACTGCCATGTTTTCAAGATTGAGTCAGTTCACATGCTGAGCCAAAATTATGCTTTTACATCAATATCTCACACAGAAAAAGAATCGACCATTAGGCTTCATGTGTGTTACAGTTCTCTCAGGACAGAAGAATCATTTTCTCAGGGATGATATGCATGTATTTTATCTTTGTGTATATGTTGTTTACATTTTTTACTCATTGATCATTCATCTTAAACATTTGAGATTCTGTAGTTTTTTAGTATGGACTATGAAGTTGATAGGTTTTACTATCCATAATTGTTTTAAATCTTTTTTAACCCAATAATTGTTTTGTTTTTTTTAACTTGAATGTAATTCTGAGTGTAATTCTGGAAATATATTTTCAATAAAAAATCTATGATTAAATAAAATGAAATGACTTTGATTAAATGGTTGTCTAGCTGTTTTACATTTTCTGAGATGGAAGTATGAGAGTGTGCCGGTTTAGGTGGTTTACAAGGACAAACATTTATATAATGACATGGGTATGGCCTAGTTGTACTTAATTTAGGTGGTTTATGAGAACATGCCTTATGTCCTTGTAATTCAAAACTGCTTAATTAACAATACAACGAGTTTAAAATAAACAATAATGGAAAGACAGGGCTTAGATTAAACAGGGGGAACCGAAACAGGCATGTGTTCATTAAAAACCAAAGGTTAAAGATGATTTTTGCCCCTCCTGAGATGGTGTTTTTGTTGGGACAATAGTCAAACTGAGGAGGGAGAGTGGGGGCTCTGAAGGGGTGACCAGTAAATGGGAGACAGGTAACAGAAAAAAAGAAACAACAGGAGAAGTTATTAGGAAGATCCAGGTAACCAGAAAAGCCTCATAGAAAACTACACTGGATTCATGAGAGGGAGGAGCCATGATGAATTTTACTCAAGTGGAATGTCGCAGCGGTTTTTAATGGAAGTGGAGACCCAGAGCTGAAGATATAGAGAGTTAGGGTTACATAGACGATCGAGGTGAAAGAAGGAGCCTGATGGACCCTGAGACTAGCTAAGATGACAAACTAAGGCAGAGCTGGAAGGTTCAAGGGCTGAGGTGGAGTCCCAGGACTGACAGGCCTGAGTGGAGCTGGGGAATTAAAGAAGCTGAAGGGTCAGAGAACTGAGGTGGATACAAGGGATCCACTTACCAGGGTAAATCAACAAAGTAAAGTGGAGTAAGCAAGAGAGAGAAGGGTCTGGCTGCAGACACAATGCAGTCTCAGACCGGTGCAATCTGAGCCAGACATGCGCATTCAGAGTGATGTAATCTCAGCCGGACATGCGCAATCAGACAGCACTCAGCCGCACATGTGCACGCGGACATGCTTTCGCTCTTTGTGAGATAGATCACGTATGGACACTCGCTGTAAGTATATTCCACTCGCGACATTATAAAATGTGTTGTTTTTAATTATTAGGTGAATCTTATTAAAAACGATTGTGATATGTGTCTGAAATATCCTACACACAAGCATCGGTCTGAGACTGCACCATGTCTGCCTCCAGACTTCATTGGAGGTTTAAAGTTGTTGCATGTATTGCTTTATCAGATTTGGACCAATAGAAGTGGTTCTATTGGAAATAAACATACATACAGTGAATAAAAAAGTATTTTATCCCAAACATTTCTAAAATGGTTGATTTCTGTGTGTAGTTCTGTAAACGTTTGTCATTCATTTGGTTCTCAGATTTTTGTTTACTTTTAATTTACAAACGCTGTCAATGTCCTTGTCCTCAGCCAAATCGAACCTACAGCTTTAATAGTTTTGTTATGCTAAAAACCATTATTTTGAAAAATTTTTTTTTTTTACTTTTTGTTATAATTCGCATCAATTTATTAAAAAAACATGAAATTATAAATAAATTCTATAAATTAATATAAAATATATATAGCACAAATTAATTGATGATTTTACGCTTGTTTTTTTATGATTTTCTGAGGAAGACAAGCTTAAAGGTCAGGCCATGTCACATTTTTATAAGTAAAAATGTAAGTTTCTGGTAGAATACCCCTGGTATATTTATATAGATTGTGCTGTTGAACTGTGAATTTATCTGGGACTTTTGTCCGAATGGATCTGAAGTTGTATAAGAAAATGATATAAAAAAAAAAACTTTCTATGATCTACCAGTGAGTGATACTTCTGCTCTGGGGTGCGTTTACCAAAACCATCTTCAGCCAACCAAAGTCGCAAGTTCGGGCGAAGCAGTGGTGCAGTAGGTAGTGCTGTCGCTTCACAGCAAGAAGGTCACTGGTTCGAGCCTCGGCTCAGTTGCCGTTTCTGTGAGGAGTTTGCATGCTCCGTGTGCTCCAGCTTCCCCCACAGACCAAAGACATGCGCTACAGGTGAATTGGGTAGGCTAAATTGTAGTGTATAAGTGTGTGAGTGAATGTGTGTCTGGATGTGTCCCAGAGATGAGTTGTGGCTGGAAGGGCATCCGCTGCGTATGTCCAGCATGAAAGAATGAATGAAAGTCGCAAGTTCTGTTGTTACAAATATAGTTCGTTGATTTGCCATTTCCCAAATCCATCGTTCCAATGAACATTCGCAAACTGCGTTGCAAACTTGTGCACTTGCAACTACACCTCTGGAGCTGTAAATAGAAACATAGTTCTTAGCTGTGTTCTATTCCCACTTATCTTCCCTATGCCTTAATTGTTCATTTAAAATATTCTAACATTTAAACTTAGAATGATTAAAAATAAAAAAGCATTAAAGCCATCTTTCTTAGGTGTAATTTGCTTTCAAAGTATTTTTACAGTTTAGTTTTAGCCATCTTCATGTTTACAACTTTGCTCCCTTCGCAGTGCACTTTAAAAACATTAATGTCATTTTGAACACAGCCTCATGAGTAAAGCTCGTGACCTATTAGCAGAATTTATGTTACGTCTCCAGAGCTTGTGAAAACAAAAAACATAGCATATGTTAATGCTTTTAATTTATACTAGGTTATTTATTAAGTATCTGTACTGTATATGACATGGGCCTGCTGGTTAGAGCATTTCTGCAGTGATTTGCACGTGATCACATTGTAAAAGTAGACTTAAAAAAGAATAAATAAATAAACAATATCCTACTTAATAATGATAATCATCATCATCAGTACTATTACTATTAATATGATTAATAAAGTAGGATTTAAAAAATTTGATAATAAATAATACATATTAAATTTAATTTCCTAATAAATAGCCTCATTCTTTATTTATTTATTTATATGATTTATATATGATATTAGAATATGTGTTAGCTTTTGTAAGTGATTTTATGTTTTAGAATAGAATATGTAATGTTCTCAGTAATATTTGTAAAAGAAACATACAGGCCCTATATGTGCCATTAACATAAACTTAAATTAATATGGAAAGCGAGTGCATGTTTTTACCAAAGCTAATACTGGATTTTATTTTGAATGCATGGACATGTAAAACAATATAATTTGCATGAAGAAATTATGGGGTTCTTCTCTGAAGAAGTTGTTACTCCACCCTGTTTTATGGACATTTTACGTTATAACTAACGTGGTTCAAATGATGGATCTGCCACAGAGAACTACGTGTTTTGGAAACACTCGTCACTACAGTTCTTTTCCTAAACGATGCATTGTACTATAATAGTTCAGCCGCGAGTTACGTCGTTGTTTGGGAAACGCACCCATGGAGAAGAGAAGCTGTAGAGTGGGCAGGTCCATAACGAATGAGATGAAACAAAAATTCATCAGCAAATCATCACTTTTAAGACATGATATGAAGAATGTGAATCTATGTGACAGAGCTTATTGTGTTAAACACATCGCCATAGAAGAAAAGGAAGTTTAAATTCTCTTTTTGAAAAGAAGTTAGTGAGTGAGTAAGGATTTGTATAAGGGCATATTTTAAAGTGTGAAATAGTTGCTAATGCAGTGTCTGAGACTCTGTTTATTAAGTTGTATTGTCATTTTGCATAGTTATTTAATTTAATCATATACTAAAGTAATCATATCTTGTTTTTTTATTTTGCAGTTGAGTACTTATTTTAGACTAATGACATCAGGGACTAATGAGGCCATGTTAGCCAGGAAGCACCATTGATAACATTTGTCTAGCAATGATAATTAGCCTATATCTCCTATATCACATGGCACATATTGTCTCCTATATCACCTGGCACACTGCATGTACACTACCTGTCTTGCAGACGTAATAGAAACAGATTTATACTTGGAATTCAAAGAGGATCTGGTTGGGACAAGGGTTAGGGCCAGGACACAATAAGTCAACACTAAACAAGGGAAACCAAACTTCTGACCTGCACAGAGAAAGCGTAAACAAAGCAACATTTAGTACCATTATCAAAGTAATTGTCACTCACCAATAAGGGGTTCGCTCTTGCAAATGTGTCTGACAATCTCATAATCCATATCATTTACAAATATATGAGAAAGGTAGTGAAATTACAGCCAGCCTCTTTGTGACCCTTCTTGGATTCAATTGTTTTGTTGCTGTCACTTCGCCATGTCACACTCGTGGTCTGATTTATTGCTAAATAACCAGTCAGAGAACTCTCTTTAGCAGATGGTCGATGCCAATTCTACATGCGGAATCGGGTCAAAAAGCTTCAAGTAGAACACACCAAACTAACTAACCACCAAATGCCCTTAAACAATGACTAATGCACTATATAATGTTACATTAACACATCCGTGCACAAATTACATGTACACGCATGAGCCATTCACATTGTAATACTCAATACTCACAACTCTTGAGTACTTTTGAAAGGGCTACATTTTACTCCTGCTTTGAGTAATATTTACAACAGATACTTTACTTGCACTACATTTTTGGGCAAGTAATTGTACTTTTACTTGAGTTTGATTTTTCAATACTCTTTCCACCACTGATAATGCCCAACCACTTTGATGACCAACTGAAGGGATTTTAGAATGTCCCAAACAAAATTTCAGATGTGCAATATGGTCGGCCTGATAGTTTATCCATTAATGCAGTGCTATAATGCATATTTATTATAGTATGATTTATAAAACAAAATCCCAAACCTGTGCATGCGCATACTGAAATTTATACAATACATGAGTTTTCATCATAGCTGATGAGCGTTTTTTTATTATCAGATGAATAACGTATCCTCAGTTGAGTTTTTTTTATGCATATTTTCAAAATTTATACACATCTTGGCGTTTCTGTCAAGCACTTGTATGTAATAGTCCAAAATGTGGTGCATGGAAACATATCTAGTTTGGTCCAAACACAACTGTGTCACTACTGTGCTCTTCATTCAGAGAGCAATTGGCAAGGAGGTTTGGAGAATCCCTGCAGCAGCCTAATGACTGAGAGTGAAAGTAGAAAAACAGGGAGACACTTGGATAGAGGATGTAGTCCCTGCTGTGCTGATGACACACTATGAGATCCCCCGTCATTCTCTATCGCAATGACACACTTTTTCAAAAACCTGGAGTGAATCCTATGATACAGATGTAGTGACACTATTTTGACTGAGGCTTTGTCATCATTTGTAAGGGGATATTTCAAAAACAGCAGTCAATCTTAATGAGAGTACGATCAAATCTATAAAGAAACAAAGACTCTTGTTTGCACAGATTCTTTTTTAGTGCTGGATTTGTTTGTAAACTCAAGATGGTACTTTACCCACAGTGAAGTAATTCAGCAACCATGCATGAGTGATTTCTCTCTCTCTCTCTCTCTCTCACACACACACACACACACACACACATGCACACACAGACACACATATTATATTTTCTCATTTCCCCTTCCTCATGCTGAATTTACTCAGGGGAATAGCTGATAGTTATTTGTGTGATGGAAACAAATTCTCTGTAACAAAAGTAAGATTACAGGGGATTTTTACCCATTCATCCTCACAAGACATCCACCTACTTTTTTAACTCAAAGGGGAGATGGCAGGATGTGTCGTTCAAAAGGTTACAATACAAAGTTAAATGATTGAAAATATTTAATGGTAACAGTGATATAATTTTCCTGCACCAACACTGTTAATTTGACACCCCTGACAGATATCCCTGTTAAAAATGAAAATGACCTTCTATGCAGTGTGTAACTGCAGCACTAAGTGAATGAAAACATCCAGCTGAGGTTTAAATCTGAAATCTGCACTGTGTTTAAAACTATTGATTCTTTAGTGAAATAGTTGACTCAGAGTCGAATAAACAAATCGAGTTGGGTTAGGATCTTTTGCTTGATCGTGTCTATGTTGACATGGTGCATCACCAATTATGTAGTTCCAGTTCTGGTACAATGTGAACATGCTTTCACTTCAGACACTAGTGAAGGTGCAGAGGATCACGGGACTGATAATGACGCGACGATGACGACCACTTACAGATAAAGATTTGGCTGCGCGGAATAAAGGGTTGAAGTTCATTTTGACAACAACACCACAGTACAGCTAACGTGATGCTGTTTTTGTTAAATTCATTTTTTTTTTTGATGATTGATACAATAACCTACGCTGCAATGCGGGATTCATCAGACTTTGACAGGGACTTTGTCATTAACTTTTACAGGTAAAATGGACCCGTTTCTTTCTTCTCCGGGTCATTACATATAAGTTTCATTAAAATTGTTGCCTCGTTTTGTGTAGTTTGCAAAATATTTGTTTGTTTGTTATAAGTTGCAATCACCCCGCGGGGCTTATACTCATGTATCTATTATAGGTTAGTGCTTGTACTATATCTCTCAGGTAAAATCTTTATAGGGCTGTTCACATATCACGTCTAAAACTAAGTAAAAAATGTGACACGTGCTTCTTCCTTTACTAATTTAAACGCGTTTCTGAACTCCTGATCCTCTGTTTGCCTTTGCTATGGCCACCATCAACTGTTCCTCACATGCGTGGCACTGTCAATTTTCGAAATAGTTCAACTTTTGCTACTGTGTGGATTAATTCTTAGGGCCCTATCATACACCCGGTGCAGTGTGGCGCAAGGCGTGGCGCAGTAGTCTTTTGGTAGTTTCAGCTTGGCACAAGAGTCGTTTTGAGGCGTTGCGCTACGTTGTTTAAATAGCAAATGCATTACCGCTCATTTTTGCGCCCATAGGCGTTCTGGTCTAAAAAGGAAAGCGTTCTGAGGCGGACCGCTGGCGCGTTGCTATTTTGAGAATCTATAATAGATTTTTCATTAGACCAAAACTAACCCGGTCTAAACTCCGGCGCAAAGTTGCGCCTCGCTTACACACTGCTTAATACGCACAAGAGAGCAATAGGCAAATATCTTTACATATGAAAAAATGTAAATATTAAGGATATATATATAGTATATAATAAGAATAGATATAGAATATAAATATAAAGGATTAAAATATTACAAAACATATTATTTTCTAGCCTAAATAAATATGAAAAATCACTGCTTTTATGTCTTCTTCATCTCGGGAGGCTTTTTCAGTTCATTCATAACAATTTGCTTTTGTATAATGTTATTATTATTAGCAATATTATTTATTATATCCATATTTATATTTGTTTTATTAAAAACAAGCTTAGATTTGCCCACCTGTCAGGTTTTAGACCATATGGGGCACAGCATGTGTTTTAGTATATAACTTTTTTGAGCACATTTTGCTATTATTATTAATTTATTCGTTTGCTAGAAATTACAACTGAATTTAGAAATAGTTTTGAAACGAATATTTGCGCTTAACAAACAAAAGTATTTATTTATAGACTAATGGATGTGCGTAAAGGTTTCCCTATCCAAGAGCGAAAGTGAAAGTGATCCATTATCTCTCATTCTCACGCAGTAGATGCTCTGTTTAACAGTTGTCTGTTAAAAAACTGTTAACGGTTAACTGTTTGCTTGTGAAATGCTCATTTTTTCCACATAGACTTACTTTGCGTCCTGTAAATAGCGAATGCGCTCTTGGTGCGACGCAGCTGGCTCTTAAAGGGAATGGGAGATGAGATTCTAATTGGTTTATTCTCAAAACACACCTACAACTCATTAAGAAAATAAACTCAACCCTTTTAGAACATGCGCCATGGCGCAAAACAGATTTCCCGTCCTTAAATTAGCAAAAACGCGTCCTGACACGCCCTACAAGCGTTTTCGCCCTGCGTTTTGCGCTCTGTGCATGGACCGTCAAAATAGAGCCCCTAATGTGTGTACTTGGGGTTAGGTTTAAGAGTAGAGTAATATTTTGGTGTTTAGCTGCGTTATTGCACTCATGCATTGAGCTCTCACATACTTTCTGCTACTTCATACTGTAGCCATGGTGGATATTTCTCTCTTTCTCTCGTTAAACTTAGTCGAACTCAAACACAACAGACTGGGTTATTGGTCCAATCAGTGCAGATTAGCTTCGTGCTAATCTTCGAGGGGTTTTGGGAACAAATGAACTGCTGAATGATTCATATGAGAGTCACTGGGATAATTATGTCAAAATAAATGCATATTATAAGACAATGAAAGTGTTTGTTGACCTTGCATGCATATAAGCATGTTGTTGGAGACCCCTAAAACCAAAATATGACCTTTTTTAATGCAAAATAGGGCCACTTTAAATTAATATTTTCTTTAGGATGCTTTACAATAATATTTACATTAGTCAATGCCAAAACAACAACTACAACTAATGTTTAAAAATAATAATAATAATAATAAAAAATTAGAAACAAAGTCCAAAAATCTAAATGAAGTTTAAATAAACAGGAAATATCAAAAAAAAAATCCAAGTTTATAGAAATTTGTTAGTTTGTAATTATTTTTTAATAACTTGTTTGAATTTACTTTATTATTAGTAGTAGTATTAGTATTAACTGGAAACAATGATTCATTGGGTTTACTGCATTTCTTTAAGGTAAGGGTTGCAAACAATTTATATGAGCTGAATTTAGGAATGAAGTTGTTACATGTCTAATGAAGCTGAACAATACTAAATTCATTTTAAATTGTTTGCAACCTCTTGCCTTAAAAATGTAATAAACCCAATGATTTTTTTCAGTGTGTTTAATAAAACATTTTTACCTAAATGCACCTAAATATATTGGCTTTATTCACCAAGAAATTGATAAACATATTCATTTTTAATATGGGGGTGTACTCATTTACACTAAGCATTGTATTTTGTGTGAATTTGATGACCTATGTATTGTAAGAATGGGTTTTAACTACAGTGGTTTGAACTGTAATTCTGCTGAATGACTAAAAAATAATCAGTATGATGTTGAAAACTGTGCATTTCTAGTCAAACCACCCTTCTGCAATCTTATACCAAAAATGAAGGAAAATGTGGGAGAGCATTGCTATTATGTGATTGAATTGTATTGCAATATGGTGCGATTATGTGTTGATGTTGAATCAAAAGTAATTTACAAAAATAATTGAAAATGAAATGATTTAATGTCAATAATTTTCTATGGTTTCAACTGAATTAGTTAAAAACTGTAAAAAAGGATAAAACATGAAATTATACAAAAACACATTATATTAATTGTACCCAGCCTAAATGTAAAATAAAGTTACTTGAGAGAGATTGGAAGAGAGACAGAGGGAGGAAGAGGGAGACAAAGAGAGTAGACCTCGAAGCGAGCCTGATAGCAGGAGAGGAGCAGGGCAGGAAAAGCACAGGAAATGAGAGAAGAGCAAAGTTTACCATCTATTTTGTCTCCTTCTTGACCATGTGACCAAAGCCCTAATACTGAGATATGACTAAGATGCAAAATTCTGAATATTCATTGCTGAAGAGAGTTTTTTTCATGCATCCTATTGCAAGTATAAATATAAATATATGGATTTAGTTTTAGTTAAAGTAACTTTCACCAACAATGCAAAAAAAAGTGTTTACTGTGCCGTCTTGCCTATATATCATCAAGCTTTAGCATCACTGCTCTGTGTGTTCTTGCAGTGCTTATACAGTATATTTACACTAGTTAATTACCAGCTGCATTATTATAGTTCTTTTCATTTTGCTAACTCAAACACACACACACACACACACACACACACACACACACACACACACACACACACACACACACACACACACACACACAGACACACACACACACACACACACACACACACATATATATATATATATATATATATATATATATATATATATATATATATATATATATATATATATATATATATATATATATATATATATATAACCCATATGATTAGAAATGGGTTGAAAAAACATCTCCGTTAAATAGAAATTGAGGGGGAAAATAATAATAATAATAATAATAAAAATAAAAATAATAAAAATAATAAAAATAATTAATTAACACACACAAAAGACAATTTTTAGATTACTCAGATGTGCTTAGAAACCCAGTTGTCCTTTGTTTAGATAATTTCGAGAAAACTGTAAACGAGCTGGATATCTGACGGTTATGGTTCTATGCTGGATGGATATGACTTCAACCCAAAAGAAGACATTTTAAAGAATGTTAAAAATCTGTATCCACTGTAGAAAGCAAATAGTGAAGTCAGTGGTTACAGGTTTCCAACATTCTTCAAAATATTTTAGTTTTTTTGTTCAAAAAAATATTAACAACAAACTTGGTTTTAAGCAAGTCGATAGTGAGTAAATTAGGGCAGACTGTAAAGTTTTAAGTAAAATATGATATTAAATCTCTCATTTACAGTGCTCAGCATAAAAAAAACTGAAATAAACTGTTTCAATTTACTATAATCTTCTATGTGAAGCTGCTTTGACACAGTCTACATTGTAAAAGTGCTGTACAAATAAAGGTGAATTAAATTGAATTGAATATTAAAATATAAATTTACAAGATAGATTTGTGAGGAGTGTACTTATGTATGCCGAGCACTGTATGTAAGACTGAGAAGTAAGCCGTAAGCATGTTTTTATTTCCTAGATATGCTTCCATTTCAAAGAAAAGAATAAATAGCAGGCAGACAGTGTGCTTCCAGACTTCTGTGGCAGTTCTGATGCAATGTCAATTGGGGATTCACATTCTTCTGCTCAACATGGTAAAAGCTGACACAGCAGCCACACTCACAATCCTTGAAATACAAGTGTCAGCGCAACTGACAGATGCAAACAACGCACACCACAGCAACCAGTGACAAATATCCTTAATGGACAAATGAGAGATTCCTCTTTTTGTTTGTTTTGTCAGACAGCTTTATGAGTTTAAATGTGTGTATGAGATCTTTGAGAAATGCATGCAGTTCTTGAAGAAAGAAAAGAGCACCTGCATACTGAAGATTTTCTTTATTATTATTTTTATTATTATCATTGTTATTTTGTCTTAAAAAAAAACAAAAATATATGGAAAGCGGTTTTCACCACAGAGCTGTGTCGCAATCCATCACATTAGACGACAGACACTGCAACTGTTAGCAGAAAACTCAATCCCTAAATCCTCTGCTTTTATTTTTCCCTGCAAAGAATCATTAAAATAATGAACAAGTTTTATCTTCAGCTAAATTTTACATTACACAATTACATTTTTGATCAACTTATGGCATATTGGTCTGCTGAACTACAGATGTCTGAAACATATACAAATATAAAAGTGCGTAAACTGTGTGTGTGTGTGTGTGTGAGTGTTTGTGTATCTTTTAATGACAAAACCGAACTCAGACCATACTAGAAAACATATATGTATATATATATATATATATATATATATATATATATATATATATATATATATATATATATATATATATAAAGAACATTTCAGGTCATTTAAGGGTTTCAGTTCAAAATACTTTCTAAATGCTCTGAACTTGTCGGCTAACAAACTTGTAGAAAAGGTCAACAGATGCTGATGTTTCTCTCTGTGTGATAACTTATTAATTTTTGTAAATATGTCCTGAAATATCAAAAACAGGCAGAAAATTAAAAATTTCTTGAACTGAGATGTTTATTTACCAATCCAGCAAAATCAAACACTTTTTTTTTTGCCATATACATTTATACATTCATTCATTCATTTTCTTTTCAGCTTAATCCCTTTATTAACCCAGGGTCGCCACAGCGGAATGAACCGCCAACTTACCCAGCATGTTTTTACTTAGCGGATGCCCTTCCAGCCGCAACTCATCTCTGGGTAACATTTACACTTTTTTTTCACAATATTTATTTGGTATCACATTTGATACATCAGGTGTTATTCAACTTTCTGCTCATAACAATGTTAATTTTAATTTCAAAACAATTTTGCCCTTAACATTTTGACAACAGAGAGCAATTGAGGCAGTTTATCTCTCTATTTTACAGTCTTAAATTATTGTGGTAGGCGTATTAACAGTTTCAGTCCATGTTCAGGCAAAGATTCACTTTACTGTTACACAGCACACAGAAGTTTGAAGTGATCGCTGGAGCAGTGCTTTTATCTCTGGCAGAATTCCCCATGTTGGAAAAGGATCAGTTTCATGCCTCCCAACATAAAACGGCACACTGCAGCTTGAGGTGCAACTATTTAAAAAATATCCACACTGCATTTTAAGACTGCATTTCAGTCACTAATTAATTAAAGTAAATCATCCAAATACTGTGTGTTTGTATTGTAATAGGTATGATAAAGATTGCGTTAAAGAAATGTGTCATGATTTTACAGAAATAAAGAACCTTTTATAGCTGTATCAAATGGATACATGCATTTCCAACACGATTTATTTGTACCATAAGAAATTAATAAGTAATTATGCATTGTTTCAGTCAAGAAAACCTTTATTTAATAAAATTTGTAACTATAAAAAATTGTATCCTTACTATTATACATTACTATATACTATATCTATATACTATATACTATTATACTATTTACATATACTATTATACTATTATCCTATACAACTAATAGTTTGAACAACTTGAAGTTAACAAACAGTCAAAAAGCATGCGAGTAATTCAATGAGCAAAGAGCAGCCATTTTGAAAAGGTAAAAAAAGCCCTTTCACTGCCTGCACTGTCCAAAATCCACAAGATAATGTACAAAAAAAAATACAGGTATCAAATCATATACAACAGGTGTTCAAGCCAAACATTAATCAGGTTAATATTATATATATTATTTGTGTATCAAATATGACACATGCGGCTTTATGTTGTCTTAGACTTTAGCTCTATACCCAAATCATATAACTATGGTCATAGCAGTGATACTTGACTCCTAACATCAATTTTGCCTGGTTATATTAAATGTTAAAAGCTTCTAGTGAGGTTTAAAATGAAGATTGTGGGCCCTATCATACACCCGGCGCAATGTGGCTCAAGGTGCGACGCAATTGTTGTTTGCTAGTTTCAGCTTGGTGCAAGAGTCGTTTTGCCGATTTCCGCCTTGCTATTTTGAGAAACTATAATAGATTATTCAATAGACCAAAACAAAGCCAGCCTATTGTCCAGCGCAGAGCACGTTAGTTGTGCGCCTCGCTTATACACTGCTTAATACACACAAGATGTAGAGCAATATGCAAATATTTTTACAAATGAAAAAGAATTCAAATATATATATATATATATATATATATATATATATATATATATATATATATATATATATATATATATATATATATATATATGATATAATAAGGATATCTATAGGGTATAGATATAAAGGATTAAAATATTACAAAACATATTATTTTCTAGCCATAAATTTAAAAACCACTGCCTTCATGCCTTTTTCATCCCGGGAGGCTTTTTCAGTTCATTCATAACAATTTGCTTTTGTATAATGTTATCATTAGCAGTATTATTTATTATATCCATATTTATATTTGTTTTATTAAAAACAAGCTTAGATTTGCCCACCTGCAGGTTTCAGACCATATGGGGCACAGCATGTGTATTTGGATATAACTCAGGTTTTTGACCACACTTCATTATTATTGTTCATTTATTAGTTTGCTGGAAATTAGAACTGAATTTAGAGTTAGTTTTGAAACAAATCTTTGCGCTTAACAAACATAATTAATTATTTATAGGCTAATTGATGTCCATACAAGATTTCCCTATCCACGAGAGCGAAAGTGAAAGTAGATTATGAGATGCCTTATCTCTCATTCTCAGGCTGTAAATGCTCTGTTTAACAGTTTTCGTGCTAGAGAAACACTCAGTTTTTCCACTTACAAAGTCGTCATGTAAATAGCAAATGTGCTTATGGCGTGATGCAACTCAAAACACAAAATTCTCAAAACACACCTATAATTCATTAAGAAAATAAGCTCAACCCTTTTAGATCATGTGTCACGGCACAAAGCGGATTTTTCCATCCTTATATTAGCAAAAGTGGATTCTGACAGGCCCTTAAAGCATTTGCGCTCTGCGCTTTGCGCTTTGCAACTTTGCGCATGGACCGTCAAAACAGAGCCCTGTGTCTGTTGCAATATTTTATCTTTTTAAAAACGTGTGAATCAGATTTACAACAAATATGGATTTAAATAGAATGTTTTGGTGGATAATAACATTGTAAAGGATGTGTTTACATTCATCCATTTGTAGCCATGTTTATTAATATAGCTATTTAGACTTTGCACTGTAAAAATTACTTACCTAAAAAAAAAAGTAAAAAACTTACAAATTGTAACTTTATTTAAAATTCTAAGTTAGGTGAACATATTTTGAGCTCAGTGTAGAGTTTAACTGCATGTTTACAACTGTTTGTTCAATGAAAATAATGACATTTGTTGAGGAGACGTAAAACTTTGATTTCTTTAATTACATGTTTACCTCCTGCACTGTCAAACTTGAAAAAGTTAACTTAAATTTTTTAGACAAATGGCTGCAAAGAAATATAGATTTTTTTAAAACTTCAGTAATTGAAGTTGTGTCTATTTTGTTTTTCAACTGAGTTCAATCGACCTATTTCATAAAATAAACTTGACATAAACCAGCCTTTTCAGTCAACTTTAAAAAAATAATTTGGCACTTCAACTACTGAGGTTAAATAAACTCTCAATTTCTTTGCCGCCAGTTGCTTTAAAACTTTAAGTTAACTCAACTTAAAAAAAGTATTTGGGACAACTTTAAACACTGAAGTTAAATAACCTCAAAATTGCTTTGCAGCCAGTTGCTTTAAAATTTGAAGTTAACTCAACATTTTTTATTTATTGCAGTGCACTTAGTTAACAATACTTTTAT
This sequence comes from Danio rerio, assembly GCF_052040795.2. Taxonomy (NCBI): domain Eukaryota; kingdom Metazoa; phylum Chordata; class Actinopteri; order Cypriniformes; family Danionidae; genus Danio; species Danio rerio. The sequence continues at coordinate 32,291,751 of NC_141038.1, forward strand.
TAACAACAATATTTTGTTAATTACAGTTTTTTTGGATTGCTTACACACTAAAATTAAAAGTAGTACACTATTAGCAAAACCTTACACACAAGTATCAAAACATCAGCCCATATTTGCACAACTATAAGCACATTGTCAGCCTCACACTTGTTGCAAAACTCTACGCACAGTGATTTGCAAAACATTAAACACACTTAGCATACATTACACACTAAAATCTATCATGAAGTCACTTCCTTGCAATACCAAAGCACGGACTGTCAAATTACTGCACTGTCCACCCAATTGGTTCAACACAGTCGTCAGGTGTGCAAACACTTGTTTGATTAATTGTAGACACAACAATCAGGTGTTTAAGCTCTATAAAATGCAAATGAAATGGTTTCAATGAAAACCATCAGGTCTCAATATCAACACTGGCACACACCATTAAAAAAAAAAAAACATATTCAAATGAAGCAAATTTATCAAGTGCCTTTCGAGCACAATTTCAAAAGGGTGAAATAACTGCGGTATTCACTTTAGCAGTGTGATCTTGCATACTGTCTCATCTTTTACTGTACTGTAATACTAGATCTACACTGAACTACACAATTTTGCCTGACACTGTTCTTCAGGTGGTTTTATGAATGGATGGAGGAGATCCAGCATGAGTTCATTTACGTAGATGATGGTGTGTTCAACCTGACGAGAACACAGAGTAGAAGAAACATCATTGGCCACAGGGCTATAGTCAATGTCCCAGGGCAACGTGAGGGAAATATACAGTAACACTGTGCAGCCATTACAAAGAATGGGGTCCTCCACTGACATGACCATATGGGCCCTAACAACACAACACATATACTTACATTCTTGGACCAATTGCACAACATAACAGCAGCAAATCAAAACAATCATACGCAATACATTGTTGTCTGGGACTGTGTCCTTCCACCATTCTGCTTTGGTTCAGAACTTGTTTCAGCAACATCCACATTTTACTGGCCTATATCTTCCACCACACTCTCCATTCCTCATTCCTATAGAAGAGTTTTTTCGGCATAGTGGTGGAAGGTATATGATCTCCGTCTCCAAGCTGAGGTACCCCTCATCCAAGCCATGGAGGAGGCCTGTGACCAGATGGAGGTAGCAGCAATACAAGATTCTACATTCAAGACACTTCTTTCCAAGGTGACTTGCTAAGGACAACATTGCAATGTTGATAATTCTCATGCCAGATCCAGCTAAGCGAAGAGACAATGTCTAACTTGCAGTTCAATACGTAAAGTGACATGTTACAGTACTTTGAATCTTCATGTCAACATGTTGGACATGTTGAGGAATAAACGAGTTTCTTCAAGGTGCAACATTGTTGTTGAGTAGTGTTTGGTGAATTTACTTTATATTTGTACTTTGTTGATGGTAGCCTACTCTAATCATAGGGAAGTAGAAGTACTAAAAGTGTTTTAGGTTTATCACAGCAGTGTGTAACTCGTGCAAACAGTGTATAGTAAATGTAAAAATGTGTTTCTTATGGTAAAAAAGTGTGGTTTTTAAACAGAAGTGTATTTTTACAAGACTGTTTCATTATGCAAAGTCAAATTTTGCTAATTGTGTGTGTGGTTGTGCTAATTGTGTGTACTGTTTTGAAAACACGGGCCCTGTTTTGAAAATTGTGCTTAAGCAATCCAAAAAAACTGTAAACAAACCATAGGATATAATAACTATTTTACACATTAACAAAATGGCTTCAGTTCACAGTCAAAATCTTTATGTACCATTCTTTCATCATTATTACTAATAAAAAAGTACAAAGAAAGAAAGAGTTAGAAAACTGTTCAGGATGTGAGTTATGTGATAGTATTTTTGATTAACTATAAAAAATGCAAAGATATGTAGTGCAAGTCTTTCAAATGCACAATTCTATCATCATTTACCACAGTGCCTATCTAACCAAGAGATGTTTATGAAATAGATGTAAATTGTTTACAGCAGGCCGTTTGTATGCCTTCAACCTTTGCATCAATTGATGTGATAATTGTAGTTATAAATATACTCATGAAGAAAGGTGCCAAACATTGTATTCTTTATATTATGTGAATATGGGATGTATGGGACAGATAGAACATGTGGGCCCTGTTGTGTCACCTTGTAAAGTTGCAGGACTTTGTGTGTGCGTGTTTGTGTGTGTGCGTGTGTGTTTCTGAAAGAGATGAAACAGTGTCAGGGGAACTGGGAGTGTGGTGGAAAGTAATTAGACTGTGTGTGTCTGTGTGTGTGTTTAGCAGCTCTGAGGGAGGTACTGCAGGTGTGTGGATGGATGGCTGACCACATTCACCTGCCCACAGCCGTTCTCACTGACCAGATGCCAAACATATTTCCTCAAATCAGTATCACTTCCGTTGAAACACCTTTCAACCCACCTATGTTCTTACCAGCTATCAATTTGCAATTTCTATAATTCTATATATATCCTGATCCCTCAGTACCATATGCCTGATGGCCAAAAATGCCTGATGCCCGAAGTCTCAATACCCAATGCTATAATACAAAGAAAAACATGATGAACTGATTGATTGATTGATTGATTGATTGATTAACGGACTGATTAACTGATTCATTGATTGATTTTCCTCTTGGTCATGTAAAGAATGAATCTGCTTTAAAATGAAATCTAATTCCGTACTTTTTTCTTTTCTTTGTTATTTCCTTTAAAATGCATAAAAAATACATAAAAAAAATAAATAAATAAATAATATATATATATATATATATATATATATATATATATATATATATATATATATATATATATATATATATATATATATATATAAAGTTTTAGGCACCCAAATGCGAACATATACAAAATGCTGTGAGCAGATGCTTTTAAACTACTCTTTTTCCACAGCTGCCATTTGTTGCATGTTGTTTATCGCATATATTTACACATTAAATAATATAGTGGCAACATCATCGCTTCCAGGAATAATAGAATTCATTCCTTCATTCATTTATCGGCTTAGTCCCTTTATTTATCTGGGGTCGCCACAGGGGAGTAAACCGTCAACTTGCAGCTAGTTTTTACGCAGCGGATGCCCTTCCAGTCACAACCCATCTCTGGGAAACATCCACACACACTACAGACAATTTAGCGTTCCCAATTAACCTGTACCGCATGTCTTTGGACTGTGGGGGAACTGGAGCACCTGGAGGAAACCCACACGAACGTAGGGGGAACATGCAAACTCCACACAGAAATGCCAGCTGAGCCAAGGCTCGAACCAGCGACCCAGCGACCTTCTTGCTGTGAGGCGACAGCACTACCTAATGCGCCACTGCTTCACCCATAACAGAAATAAATTAAATTAAAGTAAATTAAATTAAATAAAGTTTTTAGTAGATTTAAAAAAGCTCATTTGACAAAATGCAAATATGAAATCCAATATACTTAAATAAAATACATTAGACTCTACAGTAGAAGGAGGTAAGAACAGAGGTAATGTAAATGTAATGTAATGTGTATTTATGTACCTCATTTATCATGTATGACTGTACACCCAAAGCGCTTCACTATCATAAGAAGCGGTCTCTCTAAACCACCAGCAGCACCCTCTTGGATGATGTGATGGCAGCCACAGGACAATGGCACCAGTGAACTTACCATACACCAGCTAAAGGTGGAGTGGAGAGACAGCAATAAAGCCAATTAGATGGATAGGGATGATTGGGAGGCCATGATGGGTAAGGACCAATGGAGAGAACCATAAATAGTCAGAACCTCAATTTAACGTCTCATCAAAAAGATGGTGCTCACTGACAGTATAGTGTTCCCTTTACTTTACTGGGGTATTAGGACTCACACAGACAGCAGGTTAAGGGCTTTTCGCTTGCCTCACTAACAACACTTTTAACAACAAACTTAGTTTTCTCATTTGGTCACCCCTCTTAGCTTCAGTGAGTAACCGGTCTTGGGCTGCAGGGTGATATGGCTGTGGCAATATTACAGGTAAACAATAATTGAGAGTTTAGAGCCTACATTCGCAAAAGCATGCTTTCTACAGTGTTCTAACCTCAATCTATGAGCACTCCAAGATTGCTGGATCTAAGAAAAAAGACCTGACCCTACTGAAAAAAAACAGCTTAGGCTGGTTGGCTGGTTTTAGCTAGTCGACCAGCCTGATTTAGAGGAGTTTTGGCCTTTTCCATGCTGGTTTCCAGCCATTTCCAGCCTGGTATTAGCTGGTCAGGCTGGGAGATGACCAGCTAAAACCAGTTGACCAGCCTGCTTAAGCTGGGAGCACAGCCAAAACCAGCTTTGTCCAGCTTAAACCAGGTCAAGCTGGTTTTAGCTGGTCATTTTCAAGCCTAACCCTAACCCTAACCAGCTAAGAACAGACTGGAAATGGCTTAAAGCAAGCCTGGAAATGGCCAAAACCCCTCTAAAACCATGCTGGTCAACCAGCTAAAACCAGCTAACCAGGCTGCATTTCCCAAAACCATCGTTAGCCAACTAAGGTCACAAGTTCCCTCATTACAAAAATAGTTCGTTATTTGCTGTTTTCCAAATCAATCGTTCCAATGAACATTCGCAAACTGTGTCGCAAACTTGTGCACTTGCAACTACACCTCTGGAGGTGTAATTAGAAACATAGTTCCTGGCTGTGTTCTATTCCCACTTATCCCAGTATGCCCTATTCATTTAGAACATTCTAACATTTAAACTTTGATTGATTAAAAATAAAAAACTATTAAGGTCATCTCTCTTAGTTATAATTTACTTTCAAAGTATTTTTACACTTCATTTTTAGCCATCTTTATGTTTACAATTGTGCTCCCTTCGCAGTGCACTTTGAAAACATTGAGGTCATTTTGAACACAGCCTCATGACAAAAGCTATAGGTCACCTATTATTTAAAAGCAGAATTTTTTGTCTCCAATGCTTGTGAAAACAAAAAACATAGCATACGTTTTAATTTATAATTTAAATATGCTTTTCATTTATAAGGGGTTATTTATTAAATATCTGTACTGTATATGACATGGGCCTGTTGGTTAGAAAATTTCTGCAGTGGTTTACATATGTCAAATTGTAAAAGTAGACTTAAAAATAAATAAATAAATAAATAAATAAATAAATAAATAAATAAATAAATAAATAAATAAATAAATAAACAATATCCTACTTAATAATAATAATACTAATAATAATAATAATAATAATCATCATCATCATCATTAGTATTAATAATAAAGTAGGGTTTTTTCATTTCCTAATAAATATTACATATTAAATTTATTTATTTTGAATAAATAGCTTCATTATTTATCTATTTATTTGATTTATATATATTAGAATATGTGTTAGCTTTTGTAAATGATTTTATGTTTTAAAATAGAATATGTGATGTTCTCAGTAATATTGTAAAGGAAACATGCAAGCCCTATATGTGCCATTTACATATGTTTCAGTTAATATAGAAAGCGAGTGCATGTTTTTACCAAATCTAATATTGGATCTTATTTTTAATGCATGTGCGTGTAAAACAATATAATTTGCAAAAAGAAATGATGGGGTTCTTCTCTAAAGAAGTTGTTACTCCACCCTGTTTAGAGTGTCATTATGGGCATTTTATGCTATAACTGACATGGTTCAAACGATGGATCTGCGACAGAGAAACTATGAAAGAGGCTCATCACTACATCCTTCTTTTCCCAACCAATGCATCTTAGACAGTTCAGCTGCGAGTTACATTGTTGTGTGGGAAATGCACCCCAGCCAGTTTAAGCTGGATTTGCTAGCAGGGGAATGAAGTAGGGAAATTTAAAATATTTGACATAATATATCTGTAGTGCTTTAGTTTTTTTCAAAAATGTTTACACAGTTTTTGAACCTACAAAAATTACTTTTGCTCCTTGTTCAAACTACTTATTTAAAATGTGTTGAAGCAACACAATTCCGAGGTGTTTTTGAGACAGCTTAATTGTTTTGTTCACTTAAATGTCCACTTAAATTTATAAAAATGATTAAGTTAACTTAATCCACCATTTACATGTATGGCTACATTTCTCAAAACTCTACTCACGACATGCCAAATGTCACACACATTTGGCATTAACTGCAGAGTTTACAAGAGTTTGTCAAACACTCACACACACATTTATGTACAGAAGTATACTCTATATTCAGTATGTGTGCATTCAGTATATATGCACACTAAAATAACAAAAGTGTGGGGAGGGGAGATGTTATTGTTGTTGTAAGGGATGACAGGAACAGATGAAATAAGAAAAAAAAATCGTTATTTGTTTTAAAAGATTCAAAAATTCCTTTTGAAAAAAAAAATTATGAAAAAACGAGTTAACTTAATCGACTTGTATTAGGACAACATAAAGGTATTGTGTGGAACAAATTGTTTGCATTCTGTTTAGGTTTGACCATTAACCTCATCTCTAGCTATATTTTCTCATTTAAAAAACAGGACAGAGGAAGTAGCATCGTAAACGATAGAAATATAATTTAACATTTATAAATTTGAGGCCTGAATTGAATAGCACACCAAAATTTTTGAACACAAAGAAAAAGTTAAGTAACTTATGTTGCCAGAGTCCAAATTACCATTTGGACTAAACAGTCCTTCGTTAGTTGTATCCTCATTTAAATGATACAACGGTGTAATGGGAAGTTTAAATACTTTATATTTAATAAAGATTATCAAAGTAACACAAAATTAAATTGATGAAAATAATATTTAAAAAGGAAACGACTTTGTATGATAGAGTAGGCAGGATAAAATGTTTTTAAAATGTATGTCTAATAACATAAATGCTCCGTCAACAACAAATGTATTTTTAAAATAACATGCAGTTGAAGTCAGAATTATTAGGCCCACTTTGAATGTTTTTTATATATATATATATATATATATATATATATATATATATATATATATATATATATATATATTTCCCAAATGATGTTTAACAGATTCAGGAAATTTTCACAGTATGTCTGATAATGTTTTTTCTTCTGAAGAAGTCTTATTTGTTTTATTTCGACTAGAATAAAAGCAGTTTTAATTTTTTTTTTAAATCATTAGCCGCTTTAATTTTTTTTGATAGTCTACAGAACAAACAACTGTTATACGATAACTTACCTAATTAACCTAACCTGCCTAGTTAACCTAATTAATTTAGTTAAGCCTATGTCACTTTAAACTGTACAGAAGTGTCTTGAAAAATATCCAGTAAAATATTATTTACTGTCATCATGGCAAAGATAAAATAAATCAGTTATTAAAAATGAGTTATTAAAAGTATTACGTTTAGAAATGTGATGAAAAAATATATAATATAATTATTGCTCTGTCTTAATATTTAATTAAAATTATTACTGTCCCATCCTGCTTGTGACATTAATAGGCTTGTCTCTAAACTCTTTCTGATGTTATTTTGGGTTCACAAAATACCCAAACCTGTGACCAGAATCTGCCCACTCAATCATGTGAAATACATATATACGTCTTTCAAAAAGCATATGACATGCTGTAATAACAAAGCCCCCCTTCTAAAACTTTCACGGTCTGTTGAAGGTAATTTTGCTTAGTGTTACAGTGGTTGGGATTTCTGTCACAGGTGGCTGATGTGACATGTTTATTTTTAGACAGAACACACAGTTCAAAAATACCACTAAAGTTCATGAGAATGAGAAACATTTGAATTTATAGTAAAACTTTAATTAATAGCTATTAACAATACTAGGATTATAGTATACATTAAATAAAAAATATGAAATTGACAAGGAAAAAAAGTTGTGAAAATGTACATGAACTTTTCTTGAATTTTTGTACTTGAATTTTTTTGACTTTTTAAAAATCTCATTCATTCATTTTCTTTTCAGCTTAGTCCCTTTATTAATCTGGGGTCACCACAGAATGAACCGCCAACTTATCCAGCATGTGTTTAACGCAGCAGATACCCTTTGAGCTGCAGTCCATCTCTGGTAAACATCCATACACACTCATTAACACTCATACACTAGAGACAATACAGCCTACCCAATTCACCTGTACCGCATGTCTTTGGACTGTGGGAAACAGTCCAGTTTGAACCCAGAGGAAACCCACGCGAATGCGGGGAGAACATGCAAACTACACAAAGAAACGCCAAATGACTCAGCCGAGGCTCGAACCAGTGACCTTATGCTGTGAGGCAACAACACTACCTACTGCGCCACTGCGTCGCCCCTTTTTAAAAATCTTTTTGACA